>NC_133106.1:22677799-22792368 GCF_022965805.1 Primulina eburnea | reverse complement strand
AATCGAAGCATGATATTCTTGTGTGTCAAATTTATGTGGATGACATCATTTTTGGTGCTTCTTCTCAAAAGCATGTTGATGAATTTGTTAAATGCATGTCTACCACATTTGAAATGAGCATGGTAGGAGAATTAAGTTTCTTTCTTGGATTGCAAATTAAACAAATGCATGATGGTATCTTTCTATGTCAATCCAAGTATGCCAAGAATTTGGTGAAGAAATTCTCTACCGAAAACACTAAGCACATGAAAACACCAATGGGGTCGACTGAAAAATTGTCCAAAGACGATGTTGCGGCAGGTGTTGACAACACCCAGTATCGCAGCATCATAGGCAGTCTTCTTTACTTAAGTGCAAGTCGTCCCGACATCATGTTTAGTGTATGTTTGTATGCTAGGTACCAGGCTGATCCTAAAGTCACTCATCTAAAGGCTGTCAAAAGAATTTTGCGATATATATCTGGAACAGTTGACTTAGGTTTGTGGTACACCAAAGAAACAAACACCAATTTAGTGGGCTTTAGTGATGCTGACTGGGCTGGAAACTTAGATGATAGGAAAAGTACCACGGGTGGGTGTTTTTATCTTGGTAACAATTTGGTGTCATGGTATAGTAGAAAGCAAAATTGTGTGTCTTTGTCCACTGCTGAATCTGAGTATGTTGCAGCTGCTAGTTGCTGCTCACAAATTCTGTGGATGAATCAAATGATTAAAGATTATGGAATCAACAGTGACACCTTAATTGTATACTTCGATAATTCAAGTGCAATTGATATTTCAAAAAATCCAGTGCAACACTCTCGAACGAAACACATTGACATTAGACATCATTTTATTCGAGATTTGGTTGAAAAGGGTATGATTCGAATGGAATTTGTTGGAACTGAGAACCAACTGGCTGATATCTTTACAAAACCATTGGATTTTGAGAGACTTTCCAATATTAGGAAGTCTCTCAGCTTGTGTACACAGTGATCACTCATGGATGTTGTCCTCGGTGTTACAACACCTGTGGACAACACTCAGCATGCATGTGCATTTTATTTTAGGATGCTAGACATATTGCATACATCATGTTTTGTGTGAAGCCTGTACAAGTGAAGGATACTGAATGGTGTGCTCTCAGTTGTGAATCAAACTTTCTATCAAAATTCTCTAAAGTATGGAGAATGCTCAAGCTAAGTCGTAAAGCTATTGAGGATGTTCGTGTCCTACATGATCTTATCCAATGTAGACAATGACTTAGAAAATACTTGAGCAATAAGGTGAAAAATAGAAAAGAGGAGAAGAATTTGAGAAAAAAAAAATGGAACAAAAACATTGTTTAGAAGAAAATAGAAAAAGCTAACTAGAGGAGTCCAATGAAGACCGTTCTTCTAGTGTGGGAGCTACCACTTCTAAGTCAAAATCCAGATGGAAAAAGCTACCTAGAGGAGTCCCATGAAGACCGTTCCTCTAGAGTGGGAGCTACCATGTCTGAAATAAAAATGTTCAAGAAAGTTTGAGTCCAACTTGTGTTGCCAAGAGGTGTTGCCAACACCTAACTACAGACTGATCACAGTTTGATCACATGCGTGTATATTTCATTTTTTTGATCATATTTTAGGTATAAATTTAAGTCATTCATAATACTGCTTTGTGAATTCATCATGTCCAGTGGGCTACCAGCTTTTAATTCATGATATTCGAAAAGAACCTAACCAACTTAATTTTGAAATACCTTGATATCTAACGGTTAGTGGGGTTAATTCGATGTGGCATTTCATCCTGCCTGATCTTCTTGAAAGAATGATTACACTGTCTCATAAAGTTACCGTTGGAGTAAAAACGGATTTGGAAAGATGCCGGAGTTGCGGCTCATCAGAATGTTACCGTTGGAGGGGTGTGCTTAAATATTTAGGGATAAATAAGGAACAACTTTACGGCTTACTATTTTCCCTCATATTCTAAAATCTCTCCTACCCTAACTATTTGTTTTCTTTCTCGCGCAATAGTATCTGTGTTCTTCGTAATTTTCTGTCTTCTTCGAACTTCCCTACTTTGTTGTTCTCTATTTCGCATATGGCTGGCTTTGATCCTCAAGACATTAGGAGTGAAATGGCTGCGAGCATGGGCGACAAATCACCTGACACAACACCCACAGCCGCAACCGATGTTGTGGGCATGGAAATTGTGGGTGTACCAGAAGAACCAATCCCGCTGGAAATGATTGCTCCTGGTGAACCTGGGAACGAAATCAATGTCGAGGATCCCCCAAATTTTGAGGCCGTGAATAGAGCCTTTCCCCCTGTTCCTATGCGCCGTAAGTCAAAGAGACAAGCAGGGTTCGATTCTGACTTTGTCCCTACCAAGAAACCAAGGGCATCCACCGTCCCATTTATTCTGGACCCTGATTTCTCATCTGGAGACGACTCCAATGATGATGATTTTGAGTTGTTGGCTCGCCCCAAACCACCTGTTGCTGCTAAGGAATCTGGTTCTACTTCTGGTAGTCAAAAACCAAACCCCATCACGGACTCTCATGAAGCTACAGAAGAACAATCTCCTGGTGAACCTGAAGATGATGAGCAATCTTTGGCAGAGTTTCTTGCTCAGCTCAAAGAAGAGAAGGCCGCCCGAAAACAAATGGCTAAGGAGGATGAACCTGACTCGGAAATGATGAAGGAATTCGAGCAAAACCGGCCTGGTGCCTCTGATGACTCCTCCTCATCGTCTGTATCTGACTTTGAATCTGAGGAACAAGGTGATGATGCATCTGAGGACATTGACTCTGAATTTAGCGAGTCTTCTGAAGATGATGCTACTGATGCTGCTGCCGGTGTTGAGGGGAATGTTGACAACACCGAGAACAACACTGACTCTGCTGATTATGATCTCAGTAAGTCCTTCTCCCCGAAGTTTTATTCAGAAGAGGCCTTGGCATTGTGGCTCTTATTTATTCATCGAGAGTTGATTGAAGAGAAAAACATTGATTTTGATGCGTATGGAAAGCATAATTTGATTGAGTTCTTGAAGAGCCGAAGGCTGCTCTCAACTGTCACCGCAGTCATGCCCTACTGTCGCCGAGTTGTGTTGGAGTTTTATTGCAATCTTTTGAGGAGTGTGGCAGATGAGGACTCGGTGAAATATGGCAGAGTGTTCGTTCGGGATCGGATTTACAATTTCTCACCGACTGTGATCAATGGATTTTATGACACCCCAGATATTGAAGAGGCTGAAGAGGATCTGGACATCCATGCTGTTACCACTGTGCTTACTGGAGGTGTGGTCCAAGTTTTCCCTGATCATCCCAAGAAGTTGAGTGCCGCCAATCTCACCTCCTTCTTTTCTGTGTTACACAAAACCGCTATTTGGAACTGGACTCCATCGACCAACACTACCGCGGTCACTCGATCACAGGCCATGATGCTATTTGCTATTGGAACCGGGTGGGCCTTTAACTTTGGAAAGCTGGTATTCAAGACTTCATTGCAATATGCTGAAGGTGACTTCAAGAAAACCAAGCTGCCTTACCCTTCGCTAATCTATGGAATCTTGGAATCTCAAGGTTTCATTCCGGATATTGATGAAGAGCTCTGCCCTGTTGGCGATTCCCTAAAGATTTCACCAGCTTACTTAAAAGGCAACCGAAGAATCGATCTGCCTTGGCTGGGTTCGAGTGTTGCTGCAGATGTTGGCCACACTGCTGAAACAACATCTGAGCCTCTGCCGGACACTTCTAGTCGTCCCCCTACACCTCCTGCTGGTTATGTTACGCTATCTCTCTCTTACATTCAAGCTCAGATTGCGTATGGTCGCCAACAGATTGCTCATGCCAAGAAGACCATTGAACATTATGAAAATCAAGTGGCAGATTATGAGCTTTTACTTGCTGCTAGCATCCATTCTGGACAAAAAAGGGGAGTAGATGATACAGTCGGAACCAGTGGAGCCAAAAGAGATGATGATGACAGCAGTAATGATGGATAAAGGAGATTTTGAGTGTTTCTTTTGTTTTTGTCTCTCTTGATGGTTCTAGTCCTTCTTACTTTAGTTGTCCTAAAGTCCTTTTATTTTCTCTAATCTTTGTTCCTCCTGATTAATGAAATGAACTGTTGCGGTGTTATGATCTGAATGTTGCAACATCTAACATACAACACATGTGATATTTTTCATTAGGGGAAGGCTTAACAGCAGAATTCAGGGGGAGACAACTAAGTTGGTTGAGTCACTGATTTGCTAACTCAGGGGGAGTTGAGCCGTATAACCATGTTGGGGTGTTTTGTCCAGAAAGGCAAAGAGGGGGAGATTGAAAGGAATTAAATTCCTAGATATAATTTCCTTTTTAATATCTCTAATGTTTTGCCTTTCTAGACTTGAGAATAATCTCTAATTTATGATGTGATCTCGTGTAGATTTGGTATTCGATATGAGAGTCATAATATCTTTAATATATGGAATCTTATATCTTTAAGATATGAGATATTTATTCTTTAAGGAGTTTTTTTCTAATAAAACTCTGTGTGTGCTTTAATAGGATATAAGGGTGAAAAAGGAGTGTGCGAGATACGAAGGAGTTCGAAGAGTTTTTCGAGACTGTAGCCATCTCGTGTGATTGATAACTTGTTGCTGTGAAGTGCTGCCAACATCTGAAGACAACACCTAATCACGGTTGTGATTAGTGTGTTGAGTCTCGAAGATTTTTCACTTCTCGGTTGATGCATCCGACATAGTTTTGTTATACGGTTTGTTAGAGGTGTAGGATACATTTTGTTACTCGCCTTTATAAGGGAGTTGTTTGATTCTTTCACTAGTATTGATTTTTTGTAAACTTACAAGTTTTTCTAGTGAATTATTTTGTCCTGAGGCACTGCACAAGTATTTGATACTTGTGCATAATTTATATCTCGTCTCTCTTATTATTATTATAATTCAAGTTGTGTGTTAACTTCTTAAACTGAAACTTCCGCTGCATGTTGTCGTGAGTGTTACAACATCCACGCACAACACCTACTTTCTGATACACACAACAATCACCCTCATCACACTCACACTGTGGGAACAGAACTTTCACTAGCCTTAGGTGTCTCGTTTATCACTGTTCTGCTGCGGGGTTAACGTCATGTTCCTTTTCAATACGCTGGAATTTTGGTCTTACGTGCGAGTGGGGATTTGTTCTTGTTCGGACAGATGCTGGTCACTTTTGTAAACCACACATTTCTCATGTTTCTTCCAACATTTTTCTTCGTTACTGTTGGGGTTACCGCATTATCCTCATTTCTCGTGATAGTTGACTTCTGGGTTTTCTCGAAGCTTTTTGCTTGAGGGTTCCTCATGTGGTTCCAGTTATGTCTCTTTTCCATGATTTCTTTTCTGGCTACTTGTTTCCATGGAGTTAGTAGTCCCATTGTTTCTTTCACAGTTTCACCTTCTTCTTTCTTGAGCAACACTTGGATCTTTGACTCCACAGGCAATGCTTGGTTGACAACGGAGCTATAATTCATGGTTTTAACAGATAAAGTTGCCCTGCGAATATCAAAGTTGAGGCCTTGGACAAGTTTTTGTCTTTCTTGCCTCGTCTTCTAAATAATGAGGAGTATAGTAAATGTAAAGTTAACTTATAATGTTCAATTTAAGTACAGTTTGATTCATGAAATAATAAAAGATCAACAATATGTTAATATTAATTTGAAATGTATGGATAATATAATATTTTATATCTCAAATTATTGTAAAATTATCTGGATGAAAATTTTCGTAAAAGGTAATCTAACACGTATCAAATATTAAGAAATGAACGTTCATGAATGTTTCCAGGAAGCAAAGTTTAATTTGCAAAATGTAAGACAAATATAATTCATGCTATAACTTTCTGTTGGATTGTTGGATGTAATAATTGTCTCTATTTGGTACAGCGACCGAAACGTGGTGCTTGAGCCGTTGTGCGGTTTAAAAGATTTGAGTTGTACTATTACCACCAGCTATAGCTTTTGATAAAGCGACGAACGCTTAGTCTTACAATTAATATCAGAGTCAAAGTCATGGATTCGATTCTCATTGATGGCAAGGAGTGCAATTATTAAGAGAGAGATTGTTGATTGCAATAATTGTCCCTACTTGAAAGAACGATCGAATCATGACAAATATGATAGTCACCCCATTTTATGCATTTGGATATTTCACCAGTTTAATGGAAAATAACATCGAATCTCTAGATATAGTATTCTTAAAAATGACACACACCAAGAAGAATTGGAGATTTCTTTCATTTATGCAGTTATATTTGCGTCTAACTTGCAAGTCAGAACTGTGGAACATAAAATTACACCCCAAGTAACGCGTTACACATGAATCTAATTAACATACAAATGAGTGAAGTCTTTATTTAGCCAATTTCACTTTTTTGCGTTCATAACATTTGATTTTATTATAGGTAGTAGAGTAGCATAACAAACAACAAACAAAGGGAGATATACAACTTCCATGCAAATCTCTCACTAATCCGTAGATAAACAAAACATAATTGATTTGCAAACAAAAACCACTAAGCACAAGATAATTCGTTGTAGCCTTAGTTGTCTCCCTGCCTTAGCATCCGCAGAATGGTAAGGAACAAGTTGAGGACGTCCAGATAAAGGGTGACAGATGCCCAGATATATTCATCATATGTGAAGCGTTTGATCAAATTGTAAGTATCGTAAACTATGTATCCTGAGAAAATTATGGCACCCATTGCACTGTAGATGGCAAATGAGGTTGATCCAAATGGGAAGAACATCTGCATGCCCAACAAGAGACATTGTACATCAGATAATGAGTTGCAACAAATTAACCAACACAAGAAATGGTCAAGGGAGGGAGAGCTCAACCTGAATGAAACCAGTCAAAATCAAGACAAAAAGGCTAGTAAACAAGATTGGTCCCATAAAGCTGAAGTCCTTGCCCTTCTTTGAAGCCCAGAAAGTGTATCCGGTCAGAGCTGAAACTACTGCTGATGTCAAGATTAAAGCCTCAAGCACTATTCTTCCTGTAAATTGAAATAGAAATTGAAGCACAGCTTTCCGATTGTAATAGAGTTAAATACAAGGTAGGCTAGCAAGATAAGCAAACACCCAATAAAGTCTCACTTGAAACCTATATTTGATAACTACTAACCTTCTGTATTGGCACAGCTAACGCCAACTGTAACACTCAAGGAAGCAGTGAAAAGCCCAAGGAAAATGAAGTTCAATGGGTGTTTTTGTTGATACACGAACAAGGGCCACAACACTGTTCAATATTTGAATTAGTTATAAAAAATACAATGGTGTAAAGAAAAAAAAAGTTTAAAGTTATGCTCCATGTATGCAAAGAACTACTAAAACTGAGATTAATTTCGTGTTGTGAGGAACTAAAGGCAGACCGATAATTCATTTCTCATTCTTCACGTAACATTCATTTTTATCCATTGATAGGTTAATCGAAACCTTAAAAACAAGAAAAAGAACAAATCATGCTCATCCATAGTTTCAAATCAAACCCCCTTACAGATCTTCCTAGCGGAGTGACCTCAAAACAACAAAAAATGAATCATAAGCTTAACCAATACACCAATGCCAGATAACTTGCTCCAATGGTGTATGTCCTGAAGTTTTTTCAAATAAACCAATATCAAATGTTCTGAAATATATGTTCATTGTTCTGAAATACAGATAAAACATAGCACGAAACCCAGAGTGCAATACACTATACACCAACCCTTCTAAATGTATCTCACAGATTATGTGTCTATGAAATGCTTGTGCATATACCACTAGAAAGAGAATCTATCAAAAAAATTCGGAAAGAAAACAAAAAATTGACTCGGCAATTAAATGCTCACATACGACAGGGGTGGAGGGGAGATTGAGAAGTGTAACTAAGGGGATAATTAATCCGGTCACAATTGAAATATAGATCGGAAAACAAGGGATAAAAGCCGGAATTGACCCAGAAAAGTATATGAATCAACCAACCCCTAATAATAATTACAATACATATATGGAAAACAACACAATAGAAATCTACGCGCGCGAAATCAAATCGAAGAGTAATAAGAAGGTCTTATGAATGAAATACTCACAGACGAAGGGGGTGAAGAGGAGAAAAAGCAGTAAGGCGGAATTTCCACGGAGAAGATCATTGATCGGCGCGTATAGAACGGTGACGGCGGATACGGCAGTGGTGAGGAGGAGCTGCGCCGCCAAGATACCGTAGACTTTGCGTATGAATCCCCATCGCAGCTGATTCTCGCCATACCCGATGCCAGGATACAGCATCTCGCCGGATTCCAGGTCAATGCTTCCGCCTTTCATCTCGATGTCGCCGCTGCTCACGCCTGCGTAGCCGTACATCTTCAAGATCGATCGTTCGATGCGACGACGTTTCGGTTTCGCCTCCCTTTCGATCTTTCTACTGATATTATTTTTATTATATTTTTTCAGCTTTCACCAGATATTTAACCATTTCTTCACATTGACTTCACCACAAACTCGTACCGTACCAACCAGTTTTTGAACTGATTAATTCTTTTTTTATATATAAAATAATTTATCAAATAATTATATTATCGAAAAGTTGTCCAAAAATTCCTCTAACCAATCTGAACTTTGCATCCAGTCCCCCACTACAAATATATCTTTGTGTTAACTCCCTAATGAAAAGGAAAATACTCAATTGCCCTCATTTTTAAGTAAAACCCCGTAATACCCATATATTTATTATAATATCATCTCAATTATTCTCTCTCTCCATTTCCCAACAATCGATTTCCGAAGTGAAAGAAGAATGGGACGAAGAAGAATGAATCTTTCAATTGAGACGCATGAAAAGGGGAAAAAAGTGGAGAAATCGGTAGAAGCTAGATACAACGGAGAAGAAACGCCAAACAACTATAAATAAGAAAAAATCGAAGGAAGGTACGAAGGAGAACCCCATTTTCCTCGATTTCTATAGTTTGTTATTTGTTTCATTTTTTGGGGGGTTTTGAAACTGTTGTTGTTTGTTATAACGTATTGGCAACCGATTTCCCCTAATTTCTTGGGTTTGTTCTTGGTATTTCTTTTAAATAGATTGTTTAGTTTTACGGGAATGAATTTTTGAAACTTTGCTGAAATTCAGAAGTTAGGTTTAATGTTTGATTTTGAGGCAATTATTCCAAATTTCTTGTGTTATGTACAATTAAATCCAAGATCAAAACGAGCTTGCCGGCAGACCACTGCCGTCCCATTCTTGGCCACTCTCCCCTTCCCCAGCCGAGCTAAGAAGGGGGTGAGTATTTATTATTTAATTTTTTGAGCGGCTACTAGTGACCGAGGTACGAGAAAAATTAGAGTTGTTTTTAGTCTGGCTTTTGTAGTGGTGAAAAGTAAACTCAATAAGTTCAAAATCTTGCAATGGTGAAAAGTAAACTCAATAAGTTCAAAATCAAAACGATTTTTATTGGTAGCACAATCAGTCCTTGCGATTAGTAGTGACCGGATTGATTATTTTCTAAACAGATTTCAGGCTGATTCATGTTCTTTTGTTGTTGGTGATGATACTATCATCCCTTTCAAGTCAGATGATTTTTCATTTATTCTCGGCGTATATCATAGTGGTCAAATAATTGACTTGGACCTGAAATTGGACTCCATATTTTTGACGCGTCAATTTGACGGAAAGATCACCAATGTCAACCGAAAAGCTATTTATGAACAACTAATTTTACTTGCAAGAAGTGATGAACATAGTGACGACGATGATTTTGTTACAGTTTTTATTTTGTTAATTTTTAACTGATAATATTCCCTACTAGTAATTATATCAGTCCTGGCTTTATATTTCCTAATCTCGATCTTACAATATATTTTAAATATTCTCGGGGAGATGTATTCCAATTTTTGTAATGAGAAATATGCCAAATCGGAAGAAAGCTTTATGTTGATGGATGCACGGTTGGACTGATGGTTAGTATGTAGTATTAATAATTATGATCTTAGTATGTTTTCAATAACTTTTATTAATTTTTTTTGGTTTTAGGCTTGGATGTATGAGACTGTCCTAGTTTTAGGAGTACGACGTTGTTTAAATATTTACCATCGGTTGTTTGGGTGGGGGAGAAGCAAGATCTCACTGAATTCTGCTGACACTGAATCATTATTAAAACGCATTGATTCAACTCAGGTAATTTTATTATTTCACTTTACTAATTATTTATGTAAATTTTATGGTTGGTTTCTTCAATATTTTATTTTTTAATTGTGAGTAGATTTTGTCGATACATCCATTTTGTGAGGAGGAGAATTTTTTGTTGGACATATAGCGTATTTTAAAGCAAGAAGATGGTAGATCTGAAGCAAAATGACTTGAGAAAATTGTCATGAAACAAATGGATGAGATAAAGATGTTGAAAAAGATGTGTGATAAATTAGAGGACGGAAATGTGAGACGTAGAATTAAGGGAAAACAGTTTGTGATCGATAAATGTGATAATATTGTTGAAGATGAGGAGAATGTTGGTAAAACTAAGGAAGTTACTTTTGAGTTAGCACATGATGCAACCTCTAATTTTGATGATTTTGTAGACGTAATGATACAAGAAGTTATTTTTGATCTGGCGAAAAAAACAAAGAATTAGAGGGATCTCATTCTTTGAATGCTTTAATTGATGAGATGGAAATTGGTACCTAAAGTAATGCATTGAATCATAATAGTGATGATGTTTTAAAAGAAGAAAACAATTACGTGTTAGGAAGTGACTCTAGAAATAGATCAGGTGATGAGAGAAGTGGTGGTACTGTTGATCGTACTTCAGAAATAAAGAAGTGTACTGTTTTTCAATCTTCAATTGTGGAAAATGTAAGGACTAGGGCTGATCGTATGAAGAAAAAAAGGGTCCATGTTTGTGACCTCGCCTAGCTCAACACCAAGACATAAGAGGAATGTGTTAAAACAGGTAAATGGAGAATACTTTAATCTCATACAACTGATTATTTTAAGTTTAATTTATTTTTTTGTTTTTTTAGTTATATCATTGTTAATGATGTTTGGATTTGCTATTATATTACAAAATATATAGCCACTTTTGGATAAGAATTTGTAGATGTTGAGAAAAAAAGGAAATACTCCTGGCAAAAATTTTCATGAATGAATTCAAAGGTAGATCCGATTTTTGTGAGCATGAAGCAGCAGTTGATGAAGAGATGAAATTGTTAACAGACTTTCTTTCTAGGAAGGAATTGGAGTACATTGATCTTCCATATGTTTCTTCTTCTTATTTTCGTAGTAATGTTTCAAATTTTTATTTTATGGAATTGAATTTTCTATTATTGTAGTGTTGTCGTTTGGCAAGATAAGTTTATGAGGTTAATTGGATCGATATTCTGTCGTTTTCTGTTTGGTGGTCTTGTTGCGTCAGAGATAATTAATTTTTAAATGAGAATTATGCAAAAGCAAAGTTTCGAGCATGTATTTGAAATTTATTGCATAGACACGATTGTTCAGGTTCGTAGCAGTTTGAAATTTTTGGTCATTATTTTATTTTTTGGGTTTTCCGGATTAAGATACATGAGTATATGTTGTCTTGAATTTGTAGGACGAAGTGGTTACGAAGTTGCAAGAATATGGGAAAAGAAGAATGGTACACCAGAATGATTATGGAGCTTTTCTTGCAAAGATGACTCGTTCACGATGGGTAAACTACAAGGACTGGGTGAAAATGTATTTAGAAGATGCAGATATATCATTTTCCCCATGAATGACAGATGTCTTTGGTTTTTGTTGGTTTAAAAACGAGATGAAGAGATGTTTAAACTGTGGAACTCCAGGCATAGTCCATTCGCAGTTGAGACAAAAAAAGTTTGTGTAAGTTTAACCATAATATATTTAAATATAAATGAAGATTGAAGTATGAAAGTATTGTTTTGTGCAGACAAAGTTTTTGGTCGGTGCCATAATTCACTTATCAGGATTCGACATAATTAGTGAGCCAATGTTAAGAGAACCTTGTCGTCAACAAGGTGCAACCCTCGATTGTGGTGTTTATACATGCATGTGGTTGGAGTGTCTAGCCCGTGACATGGATGACATCTGAAGCTATGCAGCGGATGTGAATATGGAAACTTATCGAGCTCGTATGGCAACCACAATATTATCTGATGAAAATGGACTGTCGAAAACAAGTTTGAGTAATTAATAATTTGCATTATGCTTATGGTTAAGAAGTTGTAGTATTATTGGAATTTGAACATTGCAAGTGTATGTCGTTTTGTTGATTTAAATTATGTAATGAAGACGAACAAATGGTTGTTGCTATATCTTTATTTTTTTTAATCTTGGTTTATCGGTACGTAATCCTCATGAATAAGCTATATTTGTACATGAATTGAGTATAATAGTTTACTTACTGAGCACACAGTACACATGCCTTGAGTACAATTTATCTTTTATCGAGCACCACGTAAAGTATGTCATATAATCATGCTAATAAACACAAGTCAATGTGGAATATCACTTGACTTATTAAAATTTTATGAAAATTTATTTTGAATACCAATCGAGCACCCAATACACATGAATTGAGTATAATATGTATTCGATCGAGCACCACATAAAGTTGGTCATATACTAATGCTAAGAAACACTTCATTTCCGGATGAAGTTATATTGTGGCAATGTCGAGGTACAAAACAAGTCGGATTGAGTATAGTAAATTACCAATCGAGCACACAATACACGTGAATTGAGTACAATATGTATTCGATTGAGTACCACATAGAGTTGCATATAATCATGTTAAGACACACTTCATTTGATGATGAAGTTATAGTGTGACAATGTCGAGGTACAAAACAAGTCTGATTGAGTATAGTAAATTACAAATCGAGTACACAGTACACATGAATATAGTAC
This sequence comes from Primulina eburnea, assembly GCF_022965805.1. Classification (NCBI taxonomy): domain Eukaryota; kingdom Viridiplantae; phylum Streptophyta; class Magnoliopsida; order Lamiales; family Gesneriaceae; genus Primulina; species Primulina eburnea. The sequence continues at coordinate 22,779,481 of NC_133106.1, read as the reverse complement.
AATATGTATTCGATCGAGCACCATAAAAAGTTGGTCATATAATAATGCTAAGAAACAATTCATTTCCGGATGAAGTTATAGTGTGGCAAAATCGAGGTACAAAACAAGTTTGATTGAGTATAATAAATTATCAATTGGGCACACAATACACATGAATTGAGTACAATATGTATCCGATCGAGAAACACATAGAGTTGGTCATATAATAATGCTAAGAAACACTTCATTTCCGGATGAAATTATAGTGTGGCAATGTCGAGGTACAAAACAAGTCGGATTGAGTATAGTAAATTACCAATCGAGTACACAATACACATGAATTGAGTACAATATGTATTCGATCGAACACCACATAGAGTTGGCCATATAATCATGCTAAGAAACACTTCATTTCCTGATGAATTTATATTGTGGCAATGTCGAGGTACAAAACAAGTCGGATTGAGTATAGTTGAAATATCTGCTATTCGTTTTTCTTAAAAAATACTAGGAATTTTTTTTTCTCCTTCAACTTGATAAATCGAAAATACACATATATATACTTTAAAATACATTGACACCATTTTAAAATAAAACAACCCACTAGTATTTGAAAAGTCAAAGGAAATCGTCAAAACATGAAATCGTTAAACGTCTTACCAAACCTACAAAAAAATAATTTGAAAAGTATATCTCATACTAAATCTCTCAAAAATATCTCAAAGAGCATAAATAAATAGTCTTAAAAATCTTTAACGTAAATCATAAACGTAAATTCATAAGTGCGGAAAAGTAGAAGCACTAGTCCTCGGGTCATGTGCACCTCCAGTCCAGTCAAATAAGACATCCAAGCCTCCCTCAACATTATAACCATACTCACATGCATCCATCACACCTAGTGAGTCTAAAAACTCAACACATCACATTCTTGATACCAAATAATACGTATAAAACCACAAGCAACAGTGAAAAGACTTTTACGTAAAAATAACATTTTCATGACATGCATAAACTTCAAAACATGAACATTTTCATAAACATTTTCATATCATCCGCAACATATTCATATACATATTATCAACAACATATATGTATTCCTTCTTTCCTTTTCGTGGAATTCAGATCGTCAATTGTGACTTTCATGTTCATCTACGTCTACGTGTTGAGCGATGGATCCATCTACATGTAACCACAATACTGGGCGTTAGGGACATCGGCAACACTCTCACCGTTCAACTGAGCCTTGGCCTTACGTATTAACATATCATCATATACATATTCATATCCACGGAAATACGATCGTCGGGCTCCCACTGGAACCGTCATCCTCACAATATCTCCAACATATCCTCGTATTAGTCACAATTACTTCACTTCCTTCAACGTTTCATATTCTCATCACTTTAAAATTTAAACATGCATATAATGTTTTTCTTTTAAACCAAACATGGAACATGTCTTTTAAATGTCCACGTTAGATCATGAGATCCATAAACGTTTTAAAAATAGCATTTTAACATATACATATCCATGAACATTTAAAATAATCATATTAATATATAAAACAACAATCTGCCATGACGTTTACTACTTTTTGAGTGTAAAATTACCGTTTTACCCCTAGACGTAAAAATTCATTTTTTTACTTTTTCTTAATTTCATTGACTCTAACATGTCCCAAATAATTATTTAAGCTTAAATTAAAATTCATAATTTTCTTTAGCTTAAATACTAGACTTTTAAATTAAACTTTAATTATTCGTTTTTAATGCGTTTTAATCCCGAATAATTTCAAACTTAAAAATAAAACTCCTAAATTTAAAAATTAGACCTTTAATAATTATTTGGCCCTCGTGAACCATGACTCAACCCCCGTGAGCCATGTTTAAATTTATTCTTACAAACAAAACCCTAGGTTCGAACATGTTTGTTAACCCTTGAGCCAACTTGTGATTCCATCGATCCAAGCTCGAGCCACCCCAAGCCAGCCCCTTCCTAGCCCTTATATGGAACCTACTGGACCGACATGACCCCCTGAACCTAACCCTAGCTTGAAACAGAAGACCCAACTCCAGCTGCAAGCAAGGCCGAGAACTCCTATTGTGCATGGACTCTATGTTTGTGTGCCTAGGGCTCTAACCATCGGCCCAAACCTTGAACCAGTATGTTGTGCACCCATCTAGGACCCTAAGGAGTCACCCCAGCCCAGCCCTAGGCCCCCTGGCCGAGCACCTTATTCCCTGCAAGCCTGCGCAGCCCTGCGCATGCTTGATGGCTCTCGGGTAGGAGTCCTTGTTGGCTAGGACTCCTCCCAGCCCCTGGTGTTCGAGTCGTAGTGTGGTTAGGACTCCACCCCTGACTCATACAAAACCCTGGCTAGGCCCTGGTTCCAGCCGAACCTAGCCAAGCCCTCAATCCCATAAACCCGAGCCATAAGATCAACCTATACCAGATTTTGGTTCCAGCTTGTGTGTTCTGTTGTTGTGCATCGTTTTGGTGTGTTCTTAGGAATCTACTCATCTTCAAATGCTTGATCAAGTCCTAATCATGGCAGCCTCTTTTATGCACGTAAACCACAAGAATTTGGATCAAATTCATGCTTTAAAAATTCATGTTCATGTGAAAACGAAAATAAATAAAAACTTCACTTGTTTTAATACAAACCATGATTAAATTCATATTATGGTGTGATAGATGTTTGAAGAAAAGAAATATGCGTGCCTTTTCCTATTCTACGTACGAATTTACGTTGACGATAAGAACATCGGCGAACGACCTTGGCTTGATTTTTCTTTGAAATTTTCGAAAGTTCCTCCTTATTTCTCTTGGTGTGTGCCGTGTAGGTTGTGATGGAGAGAGTTTTTGATTTGCTAGGAGAGTGGGGCGTGGGGTTGGGGTTTAATGGGGAGGGTTTGTATATTATATACTTTAAATAAATCACTCAACAAGCTTAGGCCCATTAGTGGGGGTTTAATTAGGACAATTAGTGTTTAATTAAAATATAAAAATTATTTTGTTGAAATAAGTTTGTGAATTTATTATCTGGGTTGCTCAAAACGTTCGTATTTTTGTTAAAAAACCAACACCAACAAAATTACGTCTCGGCGTTTAAAATCATCTTCAAATCCCTCATTTTCAAAAATATGAAAAAAACATCATTCATATTTTAAATAATTAAAAAAACAACAAAAACATTTTCTATTTTTCAGCCATCGGTCTTCGTTCCTCGATCGTAACTCGAATAACCATTAAAGATACATTTTAATGCATGTAAGTAGAAAAACTACTAAAACATTACATAAATATGTCACATAATCAGTTTAGCAATTAAAATCATTTAATTACTCATTTTTCATATTTCTTATATTTGCATACAGTTGGATTACGTCATCTTAATTTTGGACCTTACAATTCCTCCCCCCCTTAAATAAAATTTCGTCCTCGAAATTAGAACTTACCGAATAGCACTGGATAGCGACTCCTCAATTCTCTCTCGGTTTCCCAAGTAGCTTATTCTTCCGAGTGATTCAGCCACTTGACCTTGGCCATTAGCTTTGTTTCGGAGTCTTCTTTCCTGCCTTGCCAAGATTTGGACATGTCTTTCTTCATAAGTCATATTTGGAGTCAATTGTAGAGGTTCATAATTTAGCATATGTGATGGATTTGATATGTGCTTCCGCAACATCGAAATATAGAACACATTGTGAACTCCAGAAAGTATCGGTGACAGTGCCACTCTATAGGCTAGTGTCTCAATCCTCTCTAAAATATCAAATGGACCAATAAATCTTGGACTAAACTTGCCCTTCTTGCCAAAACTGCATAACACATTTCATAGGTGTTATTTTCACAACCACATGATCTCCTACTGTAAACTCTAAGTCTCTTCGTCTCTTATCAGCATAACTCTTTGTCGTTTTTGTGCAGTCTTCATTCTCTCACGGATTTTGACTACAAGCTCGGCCGTCTCTTCAATCACATCCGGACCAATCTCTCTTCTTTGCCCAACCTCGTCCCAATGAATAGGAGATCTACATTTTCTTCCATAAAGCGCCTCAAACGGAGCCATCCCGATTGATGATTGATAGCTATTATTATAGGTGAACTCCACTAGATATAATTTCGGTTCCCAACTGCCTTGAAAATCGATCACACAAGCTCGCAGTAGATCTTCTAAAATTTGAATAACTCTTTCAGACTGACTATCGGTTTGAGGATAGAATGTTGTACTGAATAATAACTTGGTCTCCATCGCTGCATGCAGACTCTTACAAAAAGATGACGTAAACCTCGGATCTCTGTCACAAACAATGGATACGAGAATCCCATGCAGACGTACTATCTCTTGAATATATAACTCTGCATACTGAATCATGGTGAAGGTCGCCTTAATAGGTAGACAATATGCTGAATTCGTAAGACCATCCACTATCACCCATATAGCATTGAATTCCTTAATAGTCTTCGGCAATCCCACAACAAAGTCCATCGTAATATTTTCCCATTTCCACTCAAGAATAGGAAGTGGCTTAAGCTTTCCCGCTGGTGTCTAATGTTCTGCTTTAACTTGCTGACAAGTTAAACACTCGTATACAAGTCTCAGAATATCTCTTTTCATGCCTAGCCACCAATATAACGACTGCAAATCTTTGTACATTTTCGTTCTTCCCGGATGAATGGAATAAGTTGTGTCATGAGCTTCCTTCATAATGATATCTCTCAAAGAATCATCACTAGGAACCCATATACGATCTCGATAACGAACTATACCATCCATCTCAGAATATAACTTCCGGCCCTTGGCTTCATCTCTAGCTCTCCATTTATGTAATTTCTCATCAGTAGACTGCCCATCACAAATTCTATCTCTCAAAGTCGACTGTACTGATAAAGTGGCAAGATTAGGGGCCTCGCCCCTAGCATAAACTGTAAGCTCAAACCACTGTATATCGGACTACAACGGTCTTTGAAGAGATAATTGAGTAATAACTACTGCTTTACGACTCAATGCGTTTGCCACCACATTAGATTTTCCCGGATGGTAGCTAATGTCACAATCATAGTCTTTCACTAGCTCAAGCCATCTACGCTGTCTCAAATTCAATTCCTTTTGGGTGAAGAAGTACTTCAAACTTTTATGATCGGTTAATATTTTGCATTTTACCCATATAAGTAATGTCTCCAAATCTTCAATGCAAAAACTACTGCTGCAAGCTCAAGATCATGAGTAGGGTAGTTTTTCTCGTGAATTTTCAAATTTCTTGATGCATAGGCTATAACTCGGTCATTTTTCATCATAGCTGCGCCCAAACCAAGTTTAGAAGCATCAGTATAAGAACATACTCTCCTTGCCTCGATGTCATAGAAAACACTGGCGCTGAGATCAATGCTTGCTTCAGCTTATCAAAACTGCCTTGACACTCGGATCCCTATACAAAATTTGCATTGTTCCTTGTCAAGGCGGTCATGGGTACCGCTCTAGATGAGAATCCCTTGATGAATTTGCAATAATAGCAAGCTAGTCCCAAGAAACTGCGAATCTCGATAACACTCTTGGGTACTGGCCACTCTCTCACTGCCTCAACTTTACTTGGATCGACTTCAACTCCATTACTAGAAATAATGTGGCTTAGGAAAGCCACTCTATCAAGCCAAAACTCACACTTGCTGAACTTTGCATATAACTTTCTATCTTGCAGTGCTGTCCTCAAATGACGACTATGCTCCTCTTTGCTCCTATAATAGATCAAAATATCATCAATGAAGATTATGATGAATCGATCTAAATACGTCTGAAATACGTGATTCATGAGGTCCATGAAGATCGCTGGCGCATTGGTCAGCCCAAATGGTATGACCATAAACTCGTAGTGTCCATATCTAGTACAAAACGTTGTCTTGTGAACATCGGACTCTTTTACTTTCAATTGATGGTATCCAGAACGAAGATCGATTTTTGAGAATATCGATGCTCCTTGTAACTGATCAAATAAATCTTCAATTCTTGGCAGTGGATACTTATTCTTGATAGTGACCCTATTCAGCTCTCGATAATCAATGCAGAGTCGCGTACTACTATATTTATTCTTCACAAATAACACTGGTGCGCCCAAAGGAGAATAATTAGGGCGAATAAAACCCTTGTCTAGCAATTCTCAGATTTGATCTTTTAATTCTTTCATTCAGCAGGTGCTAGACGATAAGGTGCTTTAGATGTAGGAACTGTGCCCAACATTAGTTCAATAGAGAATTCCACTTCACGATCGGGCAGAATGCCAGAAACGTTCTCGAGAAAGACGCTAGGAAAATCTCTGACAATATCAACATCTTCTAACTTCTGACTGATAGGAGCATGTGTGGTAGTAACACATGCTAGAAAATTTTGGCATCCACGTCTAATAAGTTTCCTCGCACATAGACAAGAGATGATGTGCGGAATTTTTTTGTTTCTCGCCGCCTCAAAGACAAAAGATTTACCACTAGGCGGTCGAATAGACACTGGTCACTGACAAAAATCAATTGAAGCTCCATTCGCTGATAACCAATCCATCCCAAGTATGATATCAAATTCAGGCATAGGAAGCACAATAAGATCTGCCGGAACTATTGAATAAGCGAAGCTCCAGATTCTTGACAATTTTGGATGTGAGCATTTGATCACCAGAAGAAATAGAAACTTTGAAACCCAAATCCATATCCTCGAGAATAATATTCAGTCTCTTGATGAAGGTTTCAGATATGAAGGAGTGTGTAGCTCCCGAATCTAGCAGTGCATAGGTCGCTACACCTTGAATGATAATCCTCCCTGCGACGAAAATGTTTTTTTAAATCTTTTCGTTTTGAAGCTTAAGGAAATTTCTATCATTATTCTCTCAAAGTTAGGTAAAGATTGCGTGTTGAACTTAAGCATTTCTTTAAAAATTGCATTTTAGCCCTTCAATTTTTCAAATTTTTCATTTTCGTCCCCAAACTTTCAAATAGTTGCAAATTGATCCTTAAAATTTTCGAAATTTTACATTTTTGATCCTTAAGAATTCGGAAATTGCATTAAGTCCTTTAATTTATCGAAATTCCATTTTTAGTCCTCAAAATTTCGGAATTGCACATGGACCCCTCAATAATTTCGAAACCCCTACAAAACCATTAGTTATGATTTTTCTTTAATTTTTGGCCATAAACTTTTTATTTGGAATTGTTAATCCTTTACATAAAATAAGGCTAAAAAATCCATACCAATTCTATGGTTTCTAAAATCATATCTAAATCCAACTAAGATAGAACATCCAACCTAATTTCCGCTAGGTAAAACTTGATCCCAATTCAATTTTAGTAATCAATTTAACATTTCATGCAATAAAAGAAATATAAAAACGTTAAATGACTAGGTTACCCATAATGAGTGTAGTGTCTGCCTTCTCCTCAACTTCTTAAGCATTCATTATATATGCTCTTCCGACAGTAGGTGCATTCTTCTTCAGGCAATCAACAGCCTTATGCCCTTCCTCATCGCATACAAAGCATCTAAAAGATCCCCACATGCACTTGCCAAAATGAAAGCGGTTGCACTACTTGCATGGTTGCCTCTCAGCAGGCTTTGGTGCTCCAAGATTTTGTGGCTTTTGTGGTGCTTGTTTCTTGACTTGACCTTGAGGCTTTTGAGGTCCTTGAGGTCTAGAAGGACCCGTATATGACTTTTTATTCGGCTGATTTTTATTTTGGTGTTGTTGTCTCTTGTGCTGCATCTCAAAATCGATGTCTTTCAAAGATTGTTCAGACTGAAATGCATAAGTAGTAGCTGTGGCATAATCCAAAGGACGCATCATCATAACATTATTCCGTATGGTAGGTCGTAGACCATCCATGAAGTGCCTCAACTTCTCTGCAGGATCCCTCGCAATAAGGGGTACAAAGTGACAACCCCGATCGAATTTCTTCACAAATTCAGCAACAGTCGAGTCTCCCTAACGAAGCCCATAAACTCCCTCTTCAGTCGCCATTTAATATCGGCAGTAAAATACATCTAATAGAATATCTCCTTGAATTGTGCCCAAGTAAGAGTAGCGATGTTAACACCATGCTCGGCTCCTTCCCACCATAAAGAAGCATCATCCCTAAACAGGTAAGTGGCACACCTCACACAGTCAGCATCCCCCATATTTCTGATAACAAAAGTGTACTTCGAGTGCACGAATCCATGACTCAGCAGCAAAGGTATCGGTGGTGCCAGAAAATTCCTTCGGCCCTAGCCTCTGAAACTGATCATACACGTCATGTTGTGGGCTAGGTGCTTGTTGTAACTGCTGCTGTAACTGTTGCTGCTGTAACTGCTGCTCGAAGAAACGATCCATCCCCTCTAAGGCACGAGTAGCAGCATCCTCATTAGGAGGCAGGGGTGCATTAACATCCTGATCCTTGGTGGTCTCTGTCTGTCTATCAAGAGGTGCACGTCTAGGAGGTAATATATCTGAATGTTTTCCAAATTCTAACATAACCAACATGCATTTAAATCTAAGTTTTCTAATCATATGACATATCCTAATTCATTTAGCAATTTAAAGCATACAAAGCATATATACTCCAAAAGATAGTAAACATGTAACGTAAAAATATTATTCATGTCATCATGCCGGTAACATCATATTAAATCAAATAAAGCATGTAAAACTTACAAATTGAGGCTTGACGACTGATCTTCTCGGCGCTGATGGTGGCACAACCCTTTACATGACCTTTACTTTGATACCAACTGAAACATCTGTTATTCGTTTTGCTTAAAAAGTACAAGAATTTTTTTTTTCTCCTTCAAATTGATACTTCGAAAATACAATATATATACTTTAAAATACCTTGATACCATTTTAAATTAAAACAACCCACTAGTATTTGAAAAGTCAAAGGAAATCGTCAAAACATGAAATCGTTAAACGTCTTACCAAACCTAAAAAGCAATAATTTGAAAAGTATAGCACATTCTAAATCTCTCAAAAATATCTCAAATATCATAAATAAATAGTCTTAAAAATCTTTAACGTAAATCATAAACGTAAATTCATAAGTGCGGAAAAGTGGAATCGCTAGTCCTTGGGTCATGTGCACCTCCAGTCTAGTCCAATTAGGCATCCAAGCCTCCCTCAACATTATTATCATATTCACCTGCATCCATCACACCTAGTGAGTCTAAAGACTCAACACATCACATTCTTGATACCAAATATTACGTATAAAACCACAAGTAACAGTGAAAATACTTTTACTTAAAAATAACATTTTTCATGACATGCATAAACTTCAAAACATGAACATTTTCATATCATCCGCAACATATTCATATACATATTATCATCAACATATACGTATTCCTTTTTCCTTTTCGTTGAATTCAGATCGTTAATTGTGACTTTCGTGTTCATCTACGTCTACGTGTTGGGCGATGGATCCATCTATATGTAACCACAGTACTGGGCGTCAGGGACATCAGCAACACTCTCACCGGTCAACTGAGCCTTGACCCTACGTATTAACATATGATCGTATACATATTCGTATCCACGAAAATACGATCTTCGGGCTCCCACTGTGACCGTTACCCTCACGATATCTCCAACATATCCTCGTTTTAATCACAATTACCTCACTTCCTTCAACGTTTCATATTATCATCGCTTTATAAAATGGAAACATGCATATAACGTTTTTCTTTAAACCAAGCATGCAACATGTCTTTTAAATGTCCACTTTAAATCATGATATACATAAACATTTTTAAAATAACATTTTAACTTATACATATCCATGAAAATTTAAAATAATCATATTAACATATAAAACAGTAATCAGAGCACTGCCATGACGTTTATTACTTTTCGGGTATAAAATTATCATTTTACCCCTAGACGTAAAAATTCACGTTTTTGACTTTTTCTTAATTTCATTGACTCACATGTCCCAAATAATTATTTAAGTTTAAATTAAAATTCCCATAATTTTATTTAGCTTAAATACTAGACTTTTGAATTAATTTTGAATTATTCGTTTTTAATATGTTTTAATCCCAAATAATTTCAAACTTAAAAATAAAACTCCTAAATTTAAAACTTAGACTTTTAATAATTATTTGGCCCTCGTGAACCATGACTAGACCCCCGTGAGCCATGTTTCAATTTATTCTCACAAAGAAAACCCTAGGTTCGAACATGCTTGTTAACCCTTGAGCCAACTTGTGATTCCATCAATCCAAGCTCGAGCCACCCCAAGCCAGCCCCTTCCTAGCCCTTCTATGGACCCTATTGGACCGACATGACCCCCTAAACCTGACCCTAGCTCGAAACCGAAGCCCCAACTCCTGCTGCAAGCAAGGCCGAGAAATCCTATTGTGCATGAACTCTATGTTTGTGTGCCTAGGACTCTAGCCATCGGCCCAGCCCTTGAACCAGCCAATTGTGCATCAACCTAGGACCCTAAGGAGTCACCCTAGCCCAGCCTTGGGACCCTTGTCCGAGCCCCTTATCACCTGCAAGCCTGAGCTGCCCTGCGTGTGCTTGATGGCTCTCCGGTAGGAGTCCTTGTTGGCTAGGACTCCTCCCAGCCCCTGGTGTTTGAGTCCTAGCATGGATAGGAATCCACCCATGACTCATACACGACCTTGGCTAGGACCTGGTCCTAGCCGAAGCTAGCCAAGACCTCAATCCCATAAACCCGAGCCATAAGATCAACCTATACCAGATTTTGGTTCCAGCTTGTGTGTTCTGTTGTTGTGCAGCGTTTTGGTGTGTTCTTAGGACTCTAAACTCATGTACAACAATGTTTGATCAAGTCCTAATCATGGCAGCCTCTTTTATGCACGTAAACCACAACAATTTGGATCAAATTCATGCTTTAAAAATTAATGTTCTTGTAAAAACGAAAATAAATAAAAACGTCACTTGTTTTCATACAAACCATGATTAAATTCATATTATGGTGTGATAGATGTTTGAAAGAAAGAAATATGCGTGCATTTGCGTATTCTACGCACAAATGTACGTTGACGATTACGAAGAATGGCGAAGAACGACCTTGGCTTGATTTTTCTTTGAAATATTCGAAATTTCCTCCTTATTTCTCTTGGTGTGTGCCATGTAGGTTGTGATGGAGAGAGTTTTTGATTTGCTAGGAGAGTGGGGCTTGGGGTTGGGGTTGGGGTTGAATGTGGATGGTTTGTATATTATATACTTTAAATAAATCACTCAACAAGCTTAGGCCCATTAGTGGGGATTAATTAGGCCCATTAGTGTTTAATTAAAATATTAAAAATACTTGTTTAAATAATTTTTTTGAATTTATTAGCTGGGTTGCCCAAAACGTTCATATTTTTGTTGAAAAACCAATACCGATAATTTAGGATAGGTGTTCGATTCAGAACCACATAACGTGTTGAACTTAAACTCTAGTATATTGATACATTTATTTCATAAACATCAACGAAACCAGTAGGAAAACCTCACATCCATAAAAGAGAAGAAGTGACGAATAGAAAACAATCCTTGTAAAATAGAGTTGAAGATCAACTGATCAAACCCCGGAGGCTTATTTCGAGGGACATGCATAACTACTTTCTAACTGGGTCACCAATCTCTTTTTCGACTTTCCAGATAAAAACAAATGGTAGAAAGTGAGTTGCATGCACACAATGGTATGTGCATTTGAATATTTCTGCTTGTTTATGTAAGATCAAGGTGTTGATGGCAGTAACAAAAGTATTTGAATGAATAGCAGTTACACCACCACCTAAGAATGAGAAAGAACAAAGAGAAAACAGAAACCATGACCTATCAATGAATTTATGGAAGCTGTATAGAGCCAATAAATTCAACAATAAACAGAAAGAACCAACGGCTTGTAAAGAGTTTTCTGTAAGATTTATACACTGTAGTTTCAGAACTTTCATCATAGGGTTACCCTTTGGCCACAGCTAACAAGCCTTTGCAATGGATGATTTCTGAGTCCAGTGACAGAGTTTCAAGAAATTTGCAATGACCCACCACTTCTAATTAGACGTCAGTAGTCTTTGCACAAGCTGCGACTCCAAGTGATTTCAAATTCCTCCACTACAAAGGCCAACAGAACCAGTCCCTTATCAATCAAACCTTCACAAACAGTAAATTAAATCACTAAGCCTACTACAACATGCTCCCACTGCAGCCAAACCTTCATCTCTTATGTAGCAGCCCTTAAACACATACAACAAAAGTTCAGTCAGTCATGGTGCATATTCAAAGTTGTTGGAAACCAAATTTCGGAGTTTGACAAACTGAAGAAACTAACTGAATTATGAAACAACTCAATATTTAACAACTGAAACCAGCTGAACAAATGAAGAAAACTGATCAGTTGGAAACCGATCAGTTAATATACTCAGCCGCATAAGTTTCAGTCAAAACATATCTCAACTGAATGTTTCTCGGGAAAGAACATTCAACCGACAAAAGGACATAATAAACAATAAATGAATATGGAAAGCCGCACCTCAATCATTACATCATAGAACAACGTATTTCGGCTACTGCAATTAAGACGCCGTATGACAATCAATGAAGAGAACATTGCCCAACAAATGATGAAGTGGCATTCAACGGATACTAGAATTCAAATGCATATCAAAGTTACCGTTGAAAGAGAAGTATAAATATGACTGAAGAACAGCAGAAGAAAATAGAGACAATCACTCAATCTTAAGCTTGCTGTTACTCTGTCAAAATCTTAGCTCACTTTCATTTGAATTACTTGTAGCAATCAAGGCTACAATCTGAGCTTATTAGCACTCTCTAAAAGCTGTTAGATTCAACTGTGCTAATATCAGTTACGTATTGAGAATATTGTGTAGAACTAAGAGTTTCAGTTTTGGCAGTTGTAAGTCCAAACTGAAGTGGGTCTGTACAAGTGTTGTACTTGATCAAAGTCTTTTAGTGAATATGTTATCCTTGTGATAGAAGGGGTGACGTAGGAGTAATTAAATTCTCCGAACATCCAGAAACAACTCTTGCATATTTCTTTCAGTTTCGTATTCTATCTTTCAGTCAGTTACTTTCCGCAACTACTCTAGTTTAACTGATTGTTATTGACCAACAAGATTTCGAGATTCAGTTTGTCACTAAACTGAACTCAAATATTGTTAAAGAACAATTTTAAGTGTAAGTGTTTATTCAACCCCCCTCCCCTTCTAAACACTCTTGTTACGACAACCGATCCTATCAAGTGGTATCAGAGCGGTTGAATCTTGTTCTTGAATACTTTTGATCTATAAATCTGCTAGCATGACTTCATTCAATACGATTCCTATGTTCTCAAGAGAAGATTTCGATGACTGGAAAATCAGAATGCAGGCTCACTTAGCTGCACAAGATGATGACATGTGGTATGTCATAACAGACGGACCCATGAAAATTCTAAAAGCAAACACAGCAATTGCCATAACTGAAGGGGCACCACAGAGAATTCAAAAGCCCAGAGAAGAGTGGACGACTGAGGACAAAAGGAAAGCTAATCTTGAAAATGTGGCCAAAGATACTCTATACAAAACACTGGACAAAGCAACCTTCAACAAAATAAAGATGTGCAAAACAGCAAAAGAAATTTGGGAGAAGTTGATTCAGTTATATGAAGGAAATGACCAAACAAAAGAAAATAAACTCTCAGTTGCTGTTCAGAAATTTGACAATATCAAAATGAAGGATGGAGAATCAATGAATGAGTATGATGAAAGGGTGAGCAGTATTGCAAATGAATTAAATGCACTAGGAAAAGTGTATACCAACAAAGAGGTTGCACTAAAAGTGATGAGAGGTCTTCCAAAGGAATGGGATGTTAAAACTATGGCTATGAGAGAATCAAAAGATTTGAACCAGATCGAACTTCATGAACTATTTGCTGATTTAAAAGCTTATGAATTTGAAATGCAGAACAGAGAAGGAGAACCATCTACTCCTACAACTACAACTGCTTTAGCAACTGTCAGAACTGAACCAACTAGTTCAGCCGAGAAATCTGCTGATCAGTTAAGCAATGATGCTATGTCATTATTCATCAAAAAGTTTGGGAGGTTCATGAGAAAGAACCAAGGAAACTTTCAGAAGCAATAACAGAGAAATAATTCCAAAGAAGAAACAAATGCTTGCTACAATTGTGGCAAAACAGTTCATTACATTGCTGAATGTCCTAAACCTAAAAAGGACAGTCAAGGATCAACTGATAGAAGAAAGAAACCATATGAGCATAAGAGAAGACCCAAAGATGATAAGAAAACCTACAGAAAGAAACACGAAGTTCTATTAGCTGAAGAGAACAAATCCAAATGGGCAGAAACTGATAGTGACGAATCAGAACCAGAAAGCTCATATAGCTCAAGTGATGAAGAGGAAGTCAAATGTCTAATGACAAATGATACTGAAGCAGAATCTACAAGTCAACAGGTATTTGATTTTAGTTCAACTGACTTTACACGAGAAGAACTCATTTTAACATTGCATGAAATGGTAAATGAGTAACAGAAACTTGCATCATCATTTGAGGAAATAAAGTCAAAGCAAAATGATCCCATGGACAACAAAACCAAAACTGATGAATCAATTGATAGGTTGAGTCTAAAAAGGGAAATTGCTGAGCTAAAAGCAGAGAGAAAGAAAGATCAGTCACTGATCCAGAAATTGATCCTTGAAAATTCAAAACAGACTGAACTCATTCAATCTTGGAATAAGTCATCTACTGCATTGAATGAAATGCATAATTCACAAAATCAGTTTCTGATAAAACTGGTTTAGGGTTCAGCAATCAAGGAGAAACGTTTTCCAATGACAACCAAAGCTGACAATGAACAAAGGGAAGTACATTCAATTTGTCAGATCAACAGTAGAACAAGAGAAATTTGAGCCCAGCAAACTGAATGAAAAACCTATTGAAAATATGTATAAGGCTAGAAGACATGGAGTTGGTTACAGTCCAAAAATCTCTACTGACTCGGAAAATCATTCATCAAAAAGATTTAGCAAGAATGATTCAAACTATTATAACTGCAAACCAGTCCAGAAAAGATACAGACTAAACAATCAGTTGAACCAAGCTAAAATACATACTGTATCATCTATACACTATTCACCAAGCACACAAAAACCGAGAAAACCCATTTGGAATACAGCTACTGGAAAGTCAGTTAGACTAATCCAAGTATGGGTTCCAAAGGGACTAATAAGAGTTGGACTCAAATAGATATGGGTACCAAATCATATTTTGTGTGTGTTTGCAGGTAACAGGTACAAATAAAAATTCAATATGGTATTTAGACAGGGGCTGCTCACGACATATGACAGGAGATGCAAGTATGCTATCTCAACTGATCAAATATAGTGGTCCAAACACCAGTTTCGGAGATAAAAACTTCGGTAAAAACATCAGTTATCCATGGTAACTTTACTATTAAAGATGTTTTATTAGTAGAGAATCTGAAGTATAACTTGATTAGTATCAGTCAGTTATGCGACAATGGATTCTCGGTAAAATGCTTAGTTAAAACATCAACTGATGAAATCATACTAACTGGCAAACGATGTGGAAACACATATAAAGTCAGTTGGAATGAACAGCCTCATGCACCAGTCTGCTTCATTGTTTCAAAATCATCTCAAAACTGGTTGTGGCATAAAAGGTTAAATCATTTAAACTTTAAATCCATTGCTTATCTGAGTAAACATGAACTTGTAACTGGTCTGCCCAAAATAAATTTTTCAAAAGAAAAACTTTGCTCAGCATGTCAGTATGGAAAACAAGTACGATCTTCTTTCAAAAACAAGGGCTGTAAATCTTCATCCCGATGCTTAGAACTATTGCACATGGATCTCTTTGGTCCAATACCAGTCATGAGCTTAGGGGGAATGAAATACACCTTGGTGGTCGTAGATGATTTTTCAAGATTTACTTGGGTTATATTTCTCAAATCCAGAGACCATACGGCTGCACAACTGATTAAACTCTTCAAAAGACTCTTAAATGAAAAATCAGTTGGGATTGATCGAATCAGATCTGATCGAGGAACTGAATTCATCAATCAAACACTTTCAAGCTTTTTAGAAAATGCTGGAATCAAGCATGAGCTCTCAGCAAAACGGTGTTGCTGAGAGAAGAAATCGGACCCTTAAAGAAGCTGCTAGAACAATGCTTGCTGATTCTGGCATTTCTCAAAGATTTTGGGCAGAGGCAGTAAAAACTGCATGTTATACTCAGAACAGATCAATGATTAATAAGAATCATATGAAAACACCATATGAGATCTAGCATGGAAGAAAAAGTATAATCACTTATTTCAAAATATTAGGTTGTAGATGCTTTATTCATGATAATGGTAAAAATTACTTAAAAGCATTTGATGCCAAATCTGCAGAAGGAATATTCCTTGGATATTCATTAGTTAGTATAGCTCATAGAGTCTTTAATAAGAAAACTTTAAATGTTGAAGAATCTGCGCATGTTGATTTTTGTTGGAAACTTAATTCCGGCGTTTGACAAAAGACTCAACTGAATTCAGCAACTAAAAGCTACCAACTGATCGACTTAACTGAACCTAGCTTAACTGATATTTCAGCAGATATTCTCGCCAACTGATTTGTTATCAGCTGATCTTTCAGCTGTACACGTCATAAAGTGAAAACGACAACCGACAAATAGTACAGTCTTCTGCGAACTGGTAGTGGATCGTCGCATTTCAGAAGTTGCAGTGTACGATCTATCAGGGAATATTGACGTGGCAAACAACGGCTGTTATTCAAATAAATGTTACCGTTGACAGAAGCCTATAAATAGTTGAAGAGAGCAGCTGAAGAACTACCGATTCTGAACTACTCATTTTACTTGCTGTTACTCTGCGAAAATATTCTCTCAACTTCGTCAAATCAAAGCTCAAGCTTATCAGTTTTATCAGTAGCATTCAGGCTACGTTTTGAGCTAGAAAAAGCACTTTGTAATCTTTGATAAATTGTACAAGTTGTGCTAAGATCAGTTGTGATCTGTAAAAGAGTTGTTAACTAAGAGTTTCAGTTTTGGCAATAGATAAGTCCAAACTGAAGTGGGTCAGTACACGTTATTGTATTTGATCAAAGTCTTTTAGTGAATATCCTATCTTTGTGATAGAAGGGGTGACGTAGGAGTTATTCAAGTCTCCGAACATCCAGAAACATTTCCTGTGTTATTTACTTTCAGTTATTCATTCTATCTTTCAGTCAGTTAGTTTTCCGCAACTGTTTTATTCAGTTTAACTGATTGTTATCGACCGACGAGATACTTGAGTCAGTTTGTAACAAAACTGTACCCAACCTTTCGAAGAAGTTTTAATCTAGCAAGTGTTTATTCAACCCCCCCTTCTAAACACTTTCACGTTGAGTTAACCGATCCTATCAAGTGGTATCAGAGCGAAATTTATCTTGTCGTAGAACATATTCTCTCAACTGATTCAGTATGTCTTCTTTCAACAAAATTCCTATGTTTTCCAGGGAAGACTTTGATGACTGGAAAATCAGAATGCAGGCTCATTTAGCTGCACAAGATGATGATATGTGGTACGTCATAACTGACGGGCCAATGAAAATTTTGAAAGCAAACACAGCAGTTGCCATCACCGAAGGGGCACCTCATAGAATTGAAAAACCCAGAGATGAGTGGACTGCTGAAGATAAAAGAAAAGCAAACCTTGACAATGTAGCCAAGGACATACTGTATAAAACACTGGACAAGATAACGTTCAGTAAGATCAAGATGTGCAAGACAGGAAAAGAGATATGGGAAAAGCTGATTCAGTTATGCGAGGGAAATGAGCAAACAAAGGAAAACAAACTTTCTGTTGCTGTACAGAAGTTTGACAACATCAAAATGAAAGCTGGAGAATCAATGCTTGAATATGATGAAAGAACCAGTGGAATCATAAATGAACTAAATGCACTTGGAAAAGTGTATACAAATAAAGAAGTGGCTCTCAAGATTATCAGAGGACTTCCCAGGGAATGGGATGTCAAGATAATGGCCATGAGGGAATCAAAAGACTTGAACAAAGTTGAAATTCATGATTTGTTTGCTGATCTGAAAGCTTATGAGTTTGAGTTACAAACTCGAGGAGAAGCAGAACCATCAACACCTTCATCAACTACTGCTCTAACTGCTATAAGAACAGAACCAACTGGTTCAGTTGAAAAAGCTGCAGATCAATTGAGCAATGATGCTATGTCATTGTTTATCAGAAAGTTTGGTAGATTCATGAGGAAGAATCAGGGAAATTTTCAGAAGAGCTACCAAAGAAATAACTCCAGAGAAGATTCAAACGCTTGCTATAACTGTGGAAAGCCAGGACATTTCATTGCTGACTGCCCAAAACCAAAGAAGGACAGTCAAGTCTCAACTGAACGGAAAAAGAAATCATATGAGCACAAAAGGAGACCTAAGGATGAAAGGAAAACATATAAAAAGAAGCATGAAGTGCTAGTAGCTGAAGAAAGCAAAGCCAAATGGGCAGAGACTGACAGTGATGAGTCAGAAGCTGAAACTTCATACAGTTCTAGTGAAGAAGAGGAAGAAGTCAAGTGTCTGATGGCTGATGAGACAGAAGATCAATCAGACAATCAGCAGGTATTCGACTTTAGCTCAACTGATTTCACTAGAGAAGAGCTTATTTCGACTCTTCATGACATGGTCAGCGAGTATCAAAAGCTTGCTCTATCATTTGATAAAGCCAGAGCAAAGCAAGATGATCCCTTGGACAACAATACTAAAACTGATCAGTCAGTTGATATGTTGAGTCTAAAAAGGGAAATTGCTGAGCTCAATGCTGAAAAGAGCAGGAATCAATTGTTGATTCAAAAATTGATGCTTGAAAATGCAAAGCACAACGAGCTCATTCAGGCTTGGAATAAATCTTCAGCAGCTCTAACTGATATTCAGAATTCGCAAAAATCAGTTGCTGACAAGACTGGACTAGGGTTCAGTAGTCAAAGTGAGATGTCTTCCAATGATACTCAGCCACAACTGAATATGGACAAAGGAAAATTCATTCGCTTTGTCAAATCAGTCGTGGAACAAGAACAGCTTGAACCAAGTAAACTGATTGAACCGCCCTTTCAGAACAAGAACAAGGCAAATAGATATGGTATTGGATATAGTCCAAAAATTTCAACTGACTTTCGGGGTCAAACATCGAAAAGAATTTCAAAACGATTTTCAAATGAATACTCCAACTACTATAACTGTAAGCCTGTTCAGAAACGATATCGGCCGAACAATCAGTTGGGAAAGGCAAAATCACATATTGATTCACCTATGCATCACACACAAAGCACACACAAAACGAGAAAGACCATATGGAATACAGCAACTGGACGGTCAGTCAGACTGATCCAAGTTTGGATTCCTAAAGGACTAATCAACTTTGGACCCAAATAAACAAAGGGTACCACAATCTTATTTTGTATGTGAATGCAGGTAACAGGTACAACTGAAGATTCAGTTTGGTATCTGGACAGTGGATGCTCAAGACACATGACAGGTGATTCAAAACTGATATCCAAACTGATCAAATACGATGGTCCAAAGATTAGTTTTGGAGACAACTCGAAAGGTACAACTGTGGGTAAGGGTAAGCTTATCCATGGTAATTTTATCATTAATGATGTTTTATTAGTTGAAAATCTCAAGTATAATCTGATAAGCATCAGTCAGTTATGCGATAATGGATTTTCAGTTCAATTTGACAAACTTATTTGCTCAGTCAAAAACTCAACTGATGAGGTCATTCTAACTGGCAAAAGATGTGGAAACACATACAAAGTCAGCTGGAATGATCAACCTTATGCACCAGTATGTCTTATTGCCTCAAAATCTTCGAAAAACTGGTTATGGCATAAGAGGTTAAACCACTTGAATTTCAAATCTATTGCATATTTGAGTAAACATGATCTTGTGACTGGGCTGCCCAAAGTGGATTTTACAAAAGACAAAATTTGCTCAGCATGTCAGTTTGGCAAACAAATAAAATCTTCTTTTAAGAACAAGGGTCGTAAATCTTCTTCCCGATGCTTAGAACTATTACATATGGATCTCTTTGGTCCAATACCGGTGATGAGCTTAGGGGGAATGAAATACACCTTGGTGGTTGTAGATGATTTTTCTAGATTCACTTGGGTCATTTTTCTCAAGACCAAAGACCAAACTGCTGCTCAACTGATCAAGCTTTTCAAAAGATTATCAAATGAAAAATCAGTTGGAATTGACAGAATCAGATCCGATCGAGGAACTGAATTTATCAATAAAATTCTTTCAAACTATTTAGAGAATACTGGAATCAAACATGAGCTCTCAGCAGCAAGAACTCCTCAGCAAAATGGTGTAGCTGAAAGGAGAAATCGAACACTTAAGGAAGCTGCTAGAACAATGCTTGCTGATTCTAGTATCTCTCAAAGGTTTTGGGCAGAAGCAGTGAACACTGCGTGTTACACTCAAAACAGATCAATGATTAATAAGAATCATTTGAAAACACCGTATGAGATCTGGCATGGAAGAAAAAGTGTGGTTTCTTACTTTAAAATATTCGGCTGCAGATGTTTTATACTCGACAATGGTAAAACTCATTTAAAAGCTTTTGATGCTAAATCTGCAGAAGGAATATTTCTTGGTTATTCATCAGTAAGTAAAGCTTACAGAGTCTTCAACAAAAACACTTTAAATGTTGAAGAATCTATTCATGTTGTTTTTGATGAAACTGTACTAACTGATAAGCCAACTGATACAGTTGAGCTAGCTGACAGATTTACAAATATCAGTTTGGAGGATGATGATGAAGAAGATACTCATATTAATCAAAGCAATCTCCAAACACCTGAACCTGAGATATTAGATCAGGCTGTTGAATTGGAAGCTAATCAGTTAGTAGAACAAACAAATGAGATTCAGTTGCCAACTGAAACAGCTCCAACTGAAACTGAAACCAATCAGTTACCTACTGAAGCAGTTACCAATTTGGAATCAACAAATGCTGAACTCAGATGGAAGAAATCACATCCTCCAGAATTGGTGATAGGTAATCCATCTGATCCGGTAAGAACGAGAAATCAAATGCTTAACTTATTCATTCATTCAGCTTTTGTATCTCAACTGGAACCAAAGAAAACTGATGAAGCTCTTGCTGATCCTAACTGGATAAATGCTATGCAAGAAGAGCTAAATCAGTTTATCCATAATAATGTCTGGAACTTAGTTCCAAGACCAATTTCCAAAACTGTTATAGGTACAAAATGGGTATACAGGAACAAACTGAACGAGGATGGTTCAGTTGTGCGCAACAAAGCAAGGCTAGTTGCACAAGGATACAGGCAGGAAGAAGGAATTGATTATGATGAGACATATGCACCAGTTGCAAGACTGGAAGCAATAAGAATATTCCTGGCCTATGCATCATTCAAAAATTTCAAAGTGTACCAGATGGATGTTAAAAGCGCATTTCTGAATGGACAGTTGCAGGAAGAAGTCTTTGTTGAACAACCTCCAGGTTTTGTTAATCATCACCTTCCTGATCATGTCTATCATTTGAACAAAGCCTTATATGGTCTTAAACAAGCTCCAAGAGCTTGGTACGAAACTCTTTCAAAATTTCTAACTGATCATGATTTTTCTGTTGGATCAGTTGATAAGACGTTGTTCAAATTTTCTAAGAATGATCATATCTTACTTGTTCAAATTTATGTTGATGATATCATATTTGGGTCAACTAACCCCAAATTATGTGAGAAATTTGCTAAGTTGATGCAGGAAAAATTCGAAATGAGCATGATGGGTGAACTGACATTCTTTCTTGGATTACAAGTGAAACAATTGGATTCAGGCACCTTCATCAGTCAAACAAAATATACAAAGGAATTACTAAAGAAATTTGGCATGGAATCGTGTTCAGCTGCAAGCACTCCCATGAGCTCATCAGTTAAACTAGACACTGATCAAGGGGGAATATCAGTTGAGACGACGCTTTACAGAGGTTTAATAGGTTCATTATTGTATCTAACTGCTAGTCGTCCTGATATTGTGTTTGCTGTCTGTATGTGTGCTAGATTTCAGGCAAATCCTAAGCAATCCCATTTTGCTGCTGCCAAACGTATTTTGAAATATCTTAAAGGCACACAAAATGTTGGGTTATGGTATTCTAAAGACTCATCTTTCAATTTAGTTGGTTATTCAGATGCAGACTATGCAGGATGTAAACTTGATCGAAAAAGTACAAGTGGATCATGTCAGTTTCTAGGAGACCGACTGATTTCTTGGTTCAGCAAAAAGCAAACATCCATAGCAACTTCCACAACTGAAGCAGAATATCTTGCTGCTGGAAGCTGTTGTGCCCAACTGCTCTGGATTCAGCAACAACTGAGAGATTATGGAGTTGATGCTAAAGAATCACCTATATTTTGTGACAACACAAGCACAATTGCTATAACCTACAATCCAGTTCTTCACTCTCGAACCAAACACATAGATGTCAGACATCACTTCATCAGAGATCATGCTCTCAAGAAGGAAATCAGACTGGAATACGTCTCAACTGAACAACAAGCAGCTGATATCTTCACCAAGCCACTGGCTGAGACTAAGTTTTCTCACTTCCGCAATATACTTGGATTAATTGATTTATCTTAATTAATGATCATTGTTCGTAATTTGTTGATTAAGCTTTATTGTTGTTTTACTGAATATTTAAGTGAGTTGCTTATTCTTATGAACTCTTAACTGATGTCAGCAAGTGTTTGTATTGTTCTTATGGTTATGTTTCTAACAAATCATTGCAGGCAGAGATAAAAGAACAACGACGATAAAACATAATAAATATTTTCATTAATCAGGAGAGGAGCCGGTTACATTGTCACAATATTTTCCTCCACAGAATCTATCCACAAACTCATCCATGCAGCTAGTGCTGAGGAAGAAGTTTTGCAGAAATCATAGGAGACAGCGATGCGGCGGAGGATCTCCAGCTCCTTCAGAAGAAAGAGCTTGTAGAGATAACCTTCTTTAAAAAGGTCCACCCCCGCAGGAACCTCTAGGAGCTCCCGCACCTCTTGTAGTTGGGCCTTCCGCCTGAAAGTGGAGACCCGTCCAGAGTAATACAGGAACTCCAGCTCCTGCATCTCTTCCCAGTAACGAAGGCTAGTGTAGAAGACTTCATCTTCTATGAACTGCTTCCTAGCTTGCAGAGTAAACTGAGCGTCACTTGAGCTTCCAGCTTCTGCCATTATCTTTATCTGTGTAGAATTACTTGCTGAGATGAATTTTGGCTAACCCCTTCACTCTTATTTATAGGGCAAAACAAAGGAGGGATACGAAAGGACATCTCTCTGTGACGTTTGCTATACCCAGCACCATACTCATCATTAATATTCTCTGTCTATTGCCGTCATTTTGCTTTAATAGATTAAGGGGGAATAATGGTTCAAGAGGTTAACTGATAAGACAGCCGTTAGTAAATTCTCGACTGAAAGAACTCAGTCTTATCAACTGACCTATCAGTCGACTTTTTCACTAATCTTCTCATATAAGTTAACTAATTAACCCAATTTTATTCCAAATCAAATGACGTGACCGTCTGCTAAACTAATCATGACTCTTGATTTTCTTTACGTGGAGTTATCTTCACCACTCAATTCGTACACACGATTGTAGCACACGTACTACTTTGTTTCTTTCAAAATTCTTTGGACTGACACGTGTCCAGAGTTTGAATGGTCACGTACATATGTACTATTACCCGCCTCTTTTCAGTCTTACTTTTCGACTACGTCAAATTCTCCTTAGGGCAAGAACTACCTCATTCCTCGAATTTTCTTTCAGGCAATTTATCAGTTATCAATGGCAACCCAAATTCCCGCTTTCATGCTAAATTCTATGACCATCAACTTTGGATCTATATTATCCTTCGGCGATGCTGAAGTTCAGAAAGTATTTCAGAAGCTTGAAGTTGCTGGTCTAAGAACATTTTTGGGACAATCTTCTCAGGATATCTATCCCAAAGAACTTCAGGATTTCTACTCTTCTGGCGTGATTGATTCTGAGGGAAATATCAAGTCTACTATCAATGATCAGTTGCTGATCATTTCTGAAGATTCTCTTGGTGATTTCTTTCATTTACCTTCTGAAGGTATGGCACAACTCTCAGATGTCAAGGCGTCTGATATTGAAGAGATGCAAGTCTCTCTTTCTATTGATGGACGAAAGATTAAGGTTTCAGATCCTAAGAAAGAACTGAAACATGAAGTTCAATTGCTAGCTGATGTTATTGCAAAAGGAATTTTGGCAAAAGCAGGATCATTCGCTGCTCTAACTTTAGAGAAATTTCAGGCCATTACCGTTATTATGGCTGGTCAAAAATTTAACTGGAAGCGTCTCATTTTTAATGTTCTGAAGAATATGTTTCTGTCTTCTAAACAATCCAAGGGCTTTGCAGTTCAAATCAGTTATTTACTGAAAGCTAAAGGCTTAGTGGCTGAGGACTCTGAGAGAACATCGAAATTTAAGGTGTTCAATGCAAAGAACACAATGCCAATCAAATCCAAAATGGACTTGACCACTACTCAGTTTGTGAAAATCAAACAGGAAATTGGGACTCAGTTAGCCGCTCCCAAATCAGTCAAGAAAACCAAAACGTTGGCTCAACTGCAGATTGCCAAAAGAAAGTTGGTTTTGAGTTCATCAGAATCAGAAAAGACTCCATCTCCTCACATTGTGAAGAAGCCAAGAACTCAAAGGGTTAAAACAACTTCTGAGGTAACCAGTCCGACTGACAAAATGATTTCCTTCACTGATCAGCAACCTATAGAAGCAGTTCCTCTGCAGATTATTCCACAAGATGATTCAGCAAGTACCATAAAAAAATCGGTTAGGACGCAAGCTCCTGTTACTCAAATATCTCGACCAATTGGTGTGGCACCTGCAAGACCTAAAGGGATAAAGTTTATAGAACCGGTGGAATCAACTCGAACAGGACTGGAAATCCCTCATATCTTGAGTGGTGATAAAGGAAAAGAGAAATTGATTGTGGAACCCAGACCCTCAAACCCAATTCAGACTCATATTGATCTCGTATGGGCAAAAGTGAACAGTTTTGCTGCTGCAAAGACTAAGTCCTATGACGCTTGGGTAGCCTATCGTACTGAAGTTTTTGCCAAGCAACTGAAGGAGAAGTCCGAACTGAGAAAATTCATCAAGTTGGAGGCCCTCGTTCTCCGCACGGTCAAAGCTGCAACTATTGCTCAAGCCTTGGAGAGAAAAAGCTATTTCTTTGATCAGCTGAGAGCAAAGAAGTTGGCTCAAATTGTTGCTAAACTTAAGAACAACTACTTGCCAACTGCCCCTACTGCATATGCTGATCAAGCTGTAATCACTCAGCTTGACACTGATCTGATGGGGATACTATCTCGAATCAAATTTTGGGAATCGGATCAAGAACTCGTGGTCTACCAAGGAGATTCAGATGATGACAATGAGGAACAAGTTGAAACAGCATTCTCTGACAAAACAGCACCATCATCCGCCTTAGTTCTGGTTCCAACTGGAGAACCAGTTTCTGATAAGCTTCCTTCACCACCTGTTGAACAACTACTATATACTGAAGCGGAGCTATCTCTTGCTCATATTGATGAAGTGATTCAAGCAGTGGTAGAGGAGTCCCACTTTAGTGCACCAGTTAATGATCCAGTTGATCGCTCTGCTGATCAAACCAATCTACAGGTCACTATTTCTTCAGTCGAAATTGTTCCACCAGACCAATCTGCTGATCAGGGCTTACAAATTGATATGCCAGTTGAATCAATTGATCATTCACTAGAGGCATCAGTTCAGGTTGTGTCACCATCAACTGTACAACATCCTCCCTCACCATCTTTAGATCAAGAAGAAAAGACTGCTGATGAGACTCCGGTTCAAGGGACAATAACTGGAACTGATACTTCAGTTCAGCCAATTGCTGATACCAAGATAACTGACCAAGCCTTGGTCATTACTCAGCAAACAACAAGTGAACCAAGCACTTCTCATCAATCCAACCCTCCATCTTCAGCAGATTTTGATCTCATTTTTGAGGAAGTCCAACATATGCAGGACAGCATGAATCAAATAATTTCGGCCATTTCCAAAATTCAAAATACGCAACTTTCGCACAGTGTGAAGTTAGACGATACTCAGGAATCCATCAAAAGACTGAAGGCCATCGAATCTGCTGTTACCGCTCTTTCTTTTGCAGTCAGTGACATTCAGAAAAATAGAGGTATCATATCCGGTCTGACTGCCACTCAAGAACTCATTAATCAACGCGTCAACAATGTGGAATCGCTTATGTCTCGGAAATTTGATCTACTGCAAGTCACACTGTCTACTGCTATTGAAAATATGTCATGCTCTGTCACGGTTCTTTCTTCTCACGTTCGCAAGCTATCTGACAAGATGGAGCAGTTTGACAAAAAGGGGGAAGAGCAGAAGAATTCTTAGTAGTACAGCAGTATTGATTGTATCAGATTTCTATTATTTCAGTTGTTGATCTTATTTTATCTACTATGCAGAATTCAGTTATTTATTCCAAGTTTTGTCAAAACACCATAAAGGGGGAAATTGTTGGAAACTTAATTCCGGCGTTTGACAAAAGACTCAAGTGAATTCAGCAACTAAAAGCTACCAACTGATCGACTTAACTGAACCTAGCTTAACTGATATTTCAGCAGATATTCTCGCCAACTGATTTGTTATCAGCTGATCTTTCAGCTGTACACGTCATAAAGTGAAAACGACAACCGACAAATAGTACAGTCTTCTGCGAACTGGTAGTGGATCGCCGCATTTCAGAAGTTGCAGTGTACGATCTATCAGGGAATATTGACGTGGCAAACAACGGCTGTTATTCAAATAAATGTTACCGTTGACAGAAGCCTATAAATAGTCGAAGAGAGCAGCTGAAGAACTACCGATTCTGAACTACTCATTTTACTTGCTGTTACTCTGCGAAAATATTCTCTCAACTTCGTCAAATCAAAGCTCAAGCTTATCAGTTTTATCAGTAGCATTCAGGCTACGTTTTGAGCTAGAAAAAGCACTTTGTAATCTTTGATAAATTGTACAAGTTGTGCTAAGATCAGTTGTGATCTGTAAAAGAGTTGTTAACTAAGAGTTTCAGTTTTGGCAATAGATAAGTCCAAACTGAAGTGGGTCAGTACACGTTATTGTATTTGATCAAAGTCTTTTAGTGAATATCCTATCTTTGTGATAGAAGGGGTGATGTAGGAGTTATTCAAGTCTCCGAACATCCAGAAACATTTCCTGTGTTATTTACTTTCAGTTATTCATTCTATCTTTCAGTCAGTTAGTTTTCCGCAACTGTTTTATTCAGTTTAACTGATTGTTATCGACCGACGAGATACTTGAGTCAGTTTGTAACAAAACTGTACCCAACCTTTCGAAGAAGTTTTAATCTAGCAAGTGTTTATTCAACCCCCCCCTTCTAAACACTTTCACGTTGAGTTAACCGATCCTATCAATTTTGATGAAACTGTACTAACTGATAAGCCAACTGATCAAGTTGAGCTAGCTGATCGATTTACAGATATCAGTCTGGAAGATGATGACAAAGAAGAAAGTCATAACAATCAAGACATCTTTCAAACACCAGAACCAGAAATATTAGATCAATTAAATGAGCAGGAAGTCAATGATGACAATCAGTTATTAAAGCAAACTGAAAACATTCAAATACCAGCTGACGAGGCATCAACTGAAGCTGAAAATTGCACTCAGTTACCAACTGAAGAAGTTGCTGATGAAACAAATGCAGAGTACAGATGGAGAAAATCACACCCACCACATCTGGTAATAGGAAATCCATCTGATCCAGTAAGAACTCGCAATCAAATATTAAATTTATTTATTCATTCAGCCTTTGTTTCACAACTGGAACCAAAGAAAACTGATGAAGCTCTTGCTGATCCTAACTGGGTAAATGCTATGCAAGAAGAGCTGAATCAGTTCATTCACAATAACGTCTGGAGCTTAGTTCCAAGACCAACTTCTAAAACCATTATAGGTACAAAATGGGTGTACAGAAATAAACTAAACGAGGACGGTTCAGTTATACGCAACAAAGCAAGACTAGTAGCACAAGGATATAGGCAAGGAGAAGGAATTGACTACGATGAGACGTATGCTCCAGTTGCAAGATTGGAAGCAATCAGAATATTTCTTGCTTATGCATCTCACAAAAACTTCAAAGTTTACCATATGGATGTGAATAATGCATTCCTAAATGGTCAGTTACAAGAAGAAGTATATGTCGAACAACCTCCAGGTTTTGTAACCCACAAACTTCCTGATCATGTATATTATTTGAACAAATCATTATATGGTCTTAAACAAGCTCCCAGGGCTTGGTATGAAACTATTTCAAAATTCCTAACTAATCATGACTTTACAGTCGGATCAGTTGATAAGACCTTGTTTAAATTTACTAAAAATAATCATATTCTACTAGTTCAAATTTATGTTGAAGATATAATTTTTGGGTCAACTAACCCCAAATTTTGCGAAAAGTTTGCTAAGTTAATGCAGGATAAGTTTGAAATGAGCATGATGGGTGAACTGACATTCTTTCTTGGACTGCAAGTGAAGCAACTGGAAACTGGTATATTCATTAGTTAAACAAAATATACAAAGGAGTTGCTAAAGAAATTTGGTATGGAATCATGTTCAGCTGCAACAACTCCCATGAGCTCATCAGTTAAACTAGACACTGATGAAGGGGGAATATCAGTGGAGGCGACATTATATAGAGGGTTAATAGGTTCATTGTTATACCTAACAACCAGTCGTCCTGATATTGTTTTTGATGTCTGTATGTGTGCCAGATTTCAAGCAAATCCTAAGCAATCACATTTCTCAGCTGCTAAAAGAATTCTGAGATATCTTAAGGACACGCAAAATGTTGGGCTATGGTATTCCGAAGACTCCACCTTCAATTTAGTTGGATACTCAGATGCATATTATGCAGGATGTAAGCTTGATCGCAAAAGTACAAGTGGATCTTGTCAGTTCTTAGGAGACAGACTGATCTCTTGGTTCAGCAAGAAGCAAACATCCATATCTACCTCAACAACAGAAGCAGAATATCTTGCTGCTGGTAGCTGTTTTGCACAACTGATCTGGATTCAGCAACAACTGAAGGATTATGGAGTAACATCACTAAATCGCCCATATTTTGTGATAATATCAGCACAATTGCCATCACTTACAATCCAGTTCTTCACTCAAGGACTAAGCATATAGATTTCAGGCATCACTTCATCAGGGATCATGCGTTAAAGAAGGATATTCTACTAGAATATATTTCAACTGAACAGCATGCAGCTGACATCTTCACAAAACCATTACCCGAGGCTAAGTTTTCTTATTTTCGAAATATTCTTGGTTTAATTGATTTATCTTAGAAATTATTAGTAATATTGCTTCACTAACAGAATTATACGAAGAAAAGAAGAACATAACAAATTAAAATTAACACTTCATTAAGAATACCAACGTTCCCATTTTACAGAAGATATCATGGCATCAACTGAATCTAGCCACGCCCTAACCCAATCATTTAACTCATAAATTCGAACTCTAGCAAATGCCCTAGATTTCGAAATATTATCAACAACATGCCACTCCTTCCATAGCATCGCCTCCAAAAGACATTTGTCTTCAACCAGATCCCTAACATGTCTAACTTCAAAACGTTCAAGGTACTTCAGTGCTCTTGCCTCCTGAGCACGAGTAGGAATAGCACCACAGTCACTCACCCTCTTCAACTCATGAATCTTTTCCCACGTTGAAATTACTTTCTGAAAGACATATATCTCCATCTTTCTCTTGATATTTGTTAAACGAAGGGTTGACTGTTCAGTAACATGAACATGAGTGCTGATGCATGCATCAGAATCAGACACATTGAAATATTTTTGAACTGATATTGCATCACATTTTTATCACTATCATCTTATTTATAGGAAAATAACGTTGGAAAAAGCTGAAGAGTCTCACGACAATTAATGCGTCTTTCACATTTACCAAGGACTTTAAGTTGTCAGTTGTTAATAGTCAACTGACACCAGTTCGAATTCTGTTAATAATTGATTAAATAGTCCCAGTTCATGATCAACAAATGACAGTTAGTTTCTCATCAGTTTATGTCACAACTGATGAAATATATCACTTGCAGAAAAACATAGCTAAAATCAGATAAATATTTCATTACTTATAAATGTTTGTCTGGATTACATCATCATACATATTCTCCACAACAATTATCCAAAATTTCAGCCAAACAGATAAAGAAGAAGGAGCAGTCATGAGAAAGCTGTGAGAATGAGCTATGCGCCTCAGGATCTGCAATTCCTTGCGGAGCATCAGCTGATACATGTGACCATCCTTGAAGACGTCCACTCACACAGCAATATTCAAGTGTTCTCGCACTTGATTCAGTTCTGCCACCAATTCAGGAGTGGTGGCCTCCCCAGAATTGTACAAGAGCTCAAGCTCCTGCAATCGCTCCCAATAATGCAGACTTTCATAGAAGACTTCGTCTACAATCTCAGCCTTCCTGGCCTCTACAGAAAAGGGAGAAAGACTTGAGTCACCCGTATCAGACATTTTTGAATATTTTGAATGATATATCTAAAACTAACTGAGTTATGTCTATTTATAGGGGAATATCAAGAAAGCTGAAGAGTCGTCAATGGTTCAGCAAGACCAATAACTTCTCGCACTCTTAAAATTATTTTGTAGAACTACTTTAATTATTTTATGCACCAATTTATGGGGAATATTAAATTCAAAAGGTTAACTGAGAAGACAGTTGTTTGTAACTTCTCAACTGAAATGAATCAATTTCCCAACTGATCGTTCAGTTGGATTGTTTACAAATCTTCTCACATACGTTAACTAATTAAAATTTATTATATTCTAAATCAATTGACGTGACTGCAGATTGACGACGTGGCTTACTCTAAAATCGCTAATCTTTATACACACGATTACAGCACACGTACACCTATTCTTTTATTAAAAAATTTCATGGACTGACACGTGTCTAGAATTTGAACAGTCACGCTCAAATGTACTATACCCGCTTCAATTCAGTTCTTCTCCTTCACGCATACAATCAGTTCTAAGAGTTCCAAAGCTTATTTTCTACGAATTTCAGATCATCTTACCTTCCAAAATGGCTAATCAGATCCCTGCTCACGTGATGAATGCCATGGCAATCGATTTTGACTCAGTTTTATCAATTCAAGAAGCTGATATCAAAAATGTCTTTCTGAAGATTGAATCTGCTGGGCTCAAAATGTTCTTGGGACAATCTTCACAAGAAATATACTCGAAGGAAGTGAATGAATTCTATTTGAAAGGGTATGTTACTGTTGAAGGAAACATCGCTGCTACTATCAATGATCAGTTGCTGATCTTATCTGAAGAAAACTTTGCAGAAATGTTTTCCTTGCCGACTGATGGATATGTTAGTTTCTCTGAAGTGAAAACATTCGATATTGAGCAAATGCAATCCTCATTATCTGCTGATGGGCGGAAAATCAAAGTCTCCGACCCAAAGAAAGAACTGAAACCAGAAATTCAGTTGTTGGCTGATATTGTAGCAAAGGAAATTTTAGCTAAAGTTGGCTCATATGCAGCTCTTACTCTTGAGAAATTCCAGGTGATGACAATCATCATGGGTGAGAAGAAAGCCAACTGGAGGTACATTATTTTCAGCATTCTAAAGAACATGCTTCAATCAACAAAACAGTCCAGGGGGTTTGCTATTCCAATCAGTTGTATTCTGAAACTTAAAGGACTGGTAGCTAACAATGCCGAAAAATTCTCAAAATTTAAGATATCCACTGCCAAGAATATATTGCCACCAATAACCAAGATGGATCTCTCGCCTAAACAATTCGTAAAAGTCAAGAAGGAGATTGGGATGCAGCAAGCTGCTCCTAAATCAGTCAAGAAAGCCAAGACGCTGGCCCAACTGAAGGCTACAAAGCGAAAAATGATTCTCAGTGAATCAGATTGTGAGAAAACTCCATCTCCCAAACTTATCAAGAAACCAAGGACACAAAGAACCAAACCAATACCAGCAGTGGAACCAACCATTACTGAGAAACTGTCTCAGTCAGCTGCTGAAAAGCCTATTCAGGCTATTCCATTACATGTCATCCCTCCTGATGACACAGTTCCAACTGAAAAGATACTCACTAGAGTAAAAGCTCCCTTCACTCGTGTAAATCAACCCACTATTTTACCTCAGGCTAGACCGAAAGGCGTCACGTTGAAGGAACCAGCGGAGTCTACAAAATCTGGCTTACAAATTCCTCACATTCTAACCACGGAGAAGGGAAAAGGCAAGCTTGAGGAGGAGCCAAGGCGATCTCACTCCATTCAAACTCATATCGATCTAATTTGGGAAGAGGTAAATACATTTGCCACATCAAAACTCACAGCTTTTGACCGTTGGAAAAGCTTCAGGACCGAAATTTTTGCCAAGAAACTGAAGCACAAATCCCAACTGAAGACGTTTATTAAACTAGAAAAGATAGTTTTGAGGGTAGTTAAAGCTGCTACCATTATTCAAGCACCGGAAAGGAGACAGTATTTCTTTGATCAAATACGGGCTAATCAACTGACTAAGATGGTTAGACAGTTGAAAGAAAACTACAACCCCACAGGGCCAACTGCATATCAAGATAGAGCTGTGTTCACTCAACTGGATGCAGATCTTAGTGGTCTACAGAGGGAAATAAGGTTTTGGGAACAAGATCAAGAACTTGTTCTTCCAGAAAAATCTTCAGGAACAGAGGAATACAAATCTTCATCACCTCAGCAGAATGAATCTTCTGAAGAACTCATTGCTGAAAAATCAGTCCAGGAGGTTCCACAAACATCAGCCGGGAATCAACATCTGTACTCTGAGACCGAACTGACCTTCGCCAATATCGATGAAATCATTCAGTCAGTTTCTCAGGAAGTTCAAACTGAAGCACATAATCTTGAATCAGTTGATCCTCTAACTGAACAAACAGAACAAGAAGTTCTGGTTACATCTGTAGACACAGTTCAAACTTTTATTGCTGAAGAATATGTTCAATTCTCTGATAATGCAGAACAAGCTCAATTTTTTGTTGCTCCAGAAACAGTTCAGCAAGTAACATCTGAAACTGAAGAGCAAACTGAAGTGCTCACTCAGAACCAAGAGGAAACACTCACTAAATCTGTGGAAGAGCAGTTGCCTAATGTTGGAAATCTTCAAACTGAAGAACCCCCCCAAGTTTCAGCTGTTGATCAAACAGAAGAACAAGCCCATGATTCTCCAACAGCAGTTACCACAGATAACCCTGTTATTCTAGAACAAAGTGTTTCTGATGCTCAGAAGAAACCTTCTTCATCTCAAGGTCCAGAAGAAACAGTTGATCGCACTATTATAATCTTCACTCCTCCAGAACAAGTGCCAGATCAGGAAGATATAGGAGTCATGTCTCCTGAAATCTTAAATTCAGAAGCATTGTTCGAAGAAATCAACATCATCAAGACAAATATGAATCAAATAATGGATGCCATCAAATCCATTCAGTCAACCCAATACTATCATTCTGTAAAGCTGAATGGATCTGAAGATTTTGTTTTTGCAAAGCTGAAGAATATTCAAGAAGTTGTAACTGAACTCTCAGTTGCCATAGAACACAAGCCGAACAAAGCCACAACTGCTGCTCTTTTCGTTGCTCAAGATGTGATCAACCAACGAGTTGAAAGACTAGAAACATCTGTTGCAAACAAAATAGATTCACTGCAAACCTCAGTTCTTACTGCCATCTCTAGTATTTCAGCCGATGTCGGCATCTTATCTACTGAAGTTCGACAATTATCTCTCCACATGGGTCAGTTTGACAAAAATGGGGAAGTTTAGTATGACTCAGAAAAAGCATCGAAGAGCAGTTAGCAGCAGAAAAAGCATTGAAGAGCAGTTAGCAGTTTAGCAGTTTATTTTGAAACAGTTTTTGTTAAGAAACCAGTCTATAAGAGTTCAATCCTTTAGTTAATATATGCTTAGTTTTGTCAAACACCAAAAAGGGGGAAATTGTTGGAAACCAAATTTCGGAGTTTGACAAACTGAAGAAACTAACTGAATTATGAAACAACTGAATATTTAACAACTGAAACCAGCTGAACAAATGAATAAAACTGATCAGTTGGAAACCGATCAGTTAATATACTCAGCCGCATAAGTTTCAGTCAAAACATATCTCAACTGAATGCTTCTCGGGAAAGAACATTCAACCGACAAAAAGACATAGTAAATAACAAATGAATATGGAAAGCCGCACCTCAATCATTACAGCATAGAACAACGTATTTCGGCTACTGCAATTAAGACGCCGTATGACAATCAATGAAGAGAACATTGCCCAACAAATGATGAAGTGGCATTCAACGGATACTAGAATTCAAATGCATATCAAAGTTACCGTTGAAAGAGAAGTATAAATATGACTGAAGAACAGCAGAAGAAAATAGAGACAATCACTCAATCTTAAGCTTGCTGTTACTCTGTCAAAATCTTAGCTCACTTTCATTTGAATTACTTGTAGCAATCAAGGCTACAATCTGAGCTTATTAGCACTCTCTAAAAGCTGTTAGATTCAACTGTGCTAATATCAGTTACGTATTGAGAATATTGTGTAGAACTAAGAGTTTCAGTTTTGGCAGTTGTAAGTCCAAACTGAAGTGGGTCTGTACAAGTGTTGTACTTGATCAAAGTCTTTTAGTGAATATGTTATCCTTGTGATAGAAGGGGTGACGTAGGAGTAATTAAATTCTCCGAACATCCAGAAACAACTCTTGCATATTTCTTTCAGTTTCGTATTCTATCTTTCAGTCAGTTACTTTCCGCAACTACTCTAGTTTAACTGATTGTTATTGACCAACAAGATTTCGAGATTCAGTTTGTCACTAAACTGAACTCAAATATTGTTAAAGAACAATTTTAAGTGTAAGTGTTTATTCAACCCCCCTTTCTAAACACTCTTGTTACGACAACCGATCCTATCAAAAGTGTAATCACAAATTAGTAGAGGTAGACTTCAACACAATAACTAATTAAGTTTTTAATTAAAACACACGCTGCTGACAAGAATGTGGTTATTCATCCATATGAGATAATAAGGGCACAGAGTATAGCCGGAATGAAAGACCTTCCCTTGTCAAGGACGGAAAAATATATTTTCTTTTGTTTGGTGCACAGGAAAAAATCTTTGAAAATAAAAGGCATTCGGGCTCTTCAGATATAACATCACTGCAGTGTGGACAAATGTCGCTTGAAGAGAAGTAAGAATTTCACTACACCACCCTCTCAAAATTTCTTTCAATTAAACAAGGCAGTATTTAATTCTGAATTGCATTTCACACCATCCACTATACTAATGGGAGGATGATTGCATATCTTGATACCAGAAATAACAGTGTGTTGAACTGATCAAAAAACACTACCAAACATGTCGATCTTGTTAGTCTCACATGCAGTAATTTGAGATAATAAATATGAAAAAAAACCAGACACCGAGATTTACGTGGAAAACCCTTAAAAATTATTAGGGTACAAACCACGGGCAAGATGAAAAGAATTCTACTATAATATTTTACGGTGTACAACCACTCACTGTGTTTCCAAAGAGAATACATACTCTTAATACAAGAGAACAAACACCTCACAAATATTATAGAACTAAATGTTAGAGTAGATGTGCTGCAAGCCAACGGTTGGCTAGGAAATTTATTGACTCAAGTGAAATAAACAATCTTTATTTTAATATAATTTAACTTTTTATGCTCTTGTTATACTTTATCTGTATACCCATATAAACAGCATAGATAAAATCCTTGATTATGCTTTAATACAAATGAATCGTAATTCGATGTTGAAACTCATTTGTAAAACTGCATATTCTAAATTCGTTCCTAGTCGATTCAGCTGCATAAAACAGGGATAAAGGCCGCTTGAGCTCGAGACTAGCATCTGTGATGTTGTGTAATACATTTCTTGGTAAGGTCATAAAAATGTCCAAACATGCAGATGGGTAGTCATATGATGATTATACCAAACAACCTTCCCTCGGACTTTCCAAGTGGTTATCATTCATCGAGAGGATAAGTCCGTGGTTATGATTGTACACCATTAGTCCTTACGACTCGGGACAACACTGAGGCTCTATATGCTAGGGCTGTGCTTTGACTCGTTTACCGGCTCCAAGAGAGTCATCAGGTGGCAAGGTTGGGTACAGTTACGACACATATAGGAGCCAATTCATTGTAGTCGGGGATTCACCGCTCACCTATGGGTGTGGATATCCTGTGTGATCTAATGAAATAATAGTGCATGGAATCTCTGGCCAGAGTATGAGATGTACGTTAGAGAATGAGTTCTCAAATAGTACACACGATGCCACTATTATAGTTATCACATAGTAATCGAATTATTATACAACCCTCGATGAACCAATGGTTGCAGATTCGATCGGGATATATAAGATTAAAGGACCGTACTGTACATTAATCATAATCGACTGGTTATTGCAAGCACTATCAGTGATACCTAGGGGATCATGGGGCGATGCTACTAGATGCTCTTACCATTATCCGATGGATGCAATCAGAAATGAGTTCTGACATTCTTAATCAAGGTGTTGATAAAACGAATGAGGCTACCCAGGGTAAGACCGAATAAGAATAAATATTATTCTGCATCACAAAGAGTTGTGAACCCACGGTTAGCTGTATCCCTGAACCATTGAGGGTCACACAAGTACTGGATCGTTTGTTCCCATTGAGAGAATAAATTCAAGGAGTTGAATTTATATTATGATATAGTAAAGTCAAGGAGTTGAATTTATGATAATTAAATTTTGAGAAAAATAAATTCAAGGTGTTGAATTTATGAGATAGTAAATTCAAGAAGTTGAATTTATGAATTTATAAAATTTGGAGATAATAAATTCAAGGAGTTGAATTTATAGAATTTGAGAATTTAATTTATTAAACTCAAAAGTTGAGTTTATTAAATATTAAATTTTGGAGGTGATAAATTCAAGTAGTTGAATTTATAATTTAAATACTAAATTCAAATGTTGAATTTATAATTGATTTAATTTATTAAGCTCAAAAGTTGAGTTTATTAAATATTAAATTAAATATATTGGGAGTATGTTTGATGGGCTTGTAGGAGTACAAGTCCAACATATTAAATAATTAAAGTTATTAATGGGCTTTGATTAATTAATTAAACTAGTTGGACTAGTCCATTAATTAATCAACCTCAATAACGTTAATTATGAAATTTAGGTCAAGACTATTGTTTTTAAGGAAATAAATATAAATTGACCTAGCCTCCACCTCCTTCCTCCCTTTTTTTTGGTGATTTACGTGAAAGACATCAGAAATCCTCCAAATTGTTTTGGATTTTTCCAAGAAAAAGAATTTTGATTCCTCTCACAAATATTTGATCTCAACGTAAAAAAATCTTATATGCTTTCTAGTGCAAGTTAGAAGGAGAACAAATATTCTAGTCGTGGACCAGATTAGGAGATCGAAGAATGTTCGTAAGAATTTATAACAAGAGCTACGTCCGTTAATACCGGAGTAGTTGGAGTCATGTGATTTATTCACCAAATGTATAACGATTCTAACGCCCTATGAATGTTTGATTTTAAAATCATACGAGTGTCCAAATATATATCTTGAATGTCAAGATCCAAAATTTTTAAACTTCCGCTGCGTTTGGGCGTGTAGAAAACCGAAATCCAACAATGGTATCAAAGCCAAAGTTTTTTCTAGATCGTATGGTTTTGATATTGAATAATTTATTTCTAACCACATAAGAAAATTTTTCAGAAAATTGATGCACCATCAAAATTATTTTTTCCAGAAAACAAAAAAAAAATTCGTTTCTGCCCGGAACTGTTCCGGGCAACCCGTGCGCGCAGGGTCGCGCACGGGTGCGCGCGGCCGGCGCACGGCGCTACGCGCAGCGCGAGCGCGCGCGGCGTGCGGAACGTCCGCAAGCTGGCGCGCGCACGACTGTGCGCACAACAGGCCTGTGACTACCCGAAATGTTCTGGCAGTGCGCGGGCAGTGCGGGCGGCTACCCGGGATCGTCTTGAGAAGCGTGGTAGATGATGGGCTTGAATTGCTTGGGCCTAGGGTGCAATTTTCTGATTTTTCAAATTTTTGGGTAAAATTGATATTTTTGAAAATTGGTTCAATTTTTCTTTTTAAAAATTACTTTTTGGAAATTTGATAATTTTCTTGTAAAATAAATAATTAGAATATGATTTTAATTATTTATGGTAAAAATGAGTTTTATAAGAAATCAATTATTATTGATTTAATTGGAAATTAAATAAAGAAATTTATTTAATTTATTAAATTCTTTAATAATTGTGGTGGTTAGTGATAAAATTATTAGATATGATTTATCAATTAATTAAACTGATTAATTAAATTGATGTTAATATTTGATATTAAATGCATGAAGGATGATCGATAGCCTTGACCAATGTGTTAGGTGTATGTTAAGATATTTTACTGTTTTATTCGTTTTATTAATATTTGATATTATTAAAGTGGGCCTGGTTTATGGCCCGTTCCCACCCGGCCATGAGATGTATCCCTTATGTGCCATTGCTATTTAAATGTAATTATTAGAGATAGTGGGAGATCAAAACTGGAAGATGGTGGGCCCGATGAACGAGATGAAGCCATGTAAAATATTGTAAGCTCTTGTAATAGTTGCATTTACATCCCTGAATTCATATAGGTTTTGGACATGGATCCATGTTTGACTCACATGGATCTAATAGTGTTGACGATCGATCATCCTTATTTATTGTTGAATGACATATTATGATATATGAGATATATACTAGTATGCATGTATGTATATTATTAGATAATATAGTTGAATGAATCCGGCAAACATACAAGCATGGCATGCGATTTTTAAACTAAAATGATGAGACAAATTTTAAAATTAAAATCCCTCATTTTGAATATGGTTCAAAATTCATATCAAACAGTAAAAGTAATAATTAAAATAGTTTAATTTTTCCTTGTCTTCCATCAACCATGGTTGCATGTTGATCGCTACCTGCGGATAGTGTCTGGCTCATATTATTGGGGAAACCTGGACGCCGGAAAGCTGTGACTTCCACAGAACATATGATGTGAATTGAGTGGAACTCCCATGACTTTGGCTCATATTATTGGGGGAACTCATGACGACCGTCCACTACAATTCAATATTGATGGGTCAGTTTGACACGCGAAAATAAACGACATCATATTATTGGGTTCTTATTAAACGTGAGGCAAAACACACGGAGGTTGCATAGGGATGCAATTGGATTCTACCTTTTAGAAATTATAATCGGCTGATATTATTCGGGATTATAATTGGCTAATTGGACTCTACGTGCCCACTAAGAAAATACGATTTCCTTTTTTCATCAGAGGTTGGAGGAAATGTCAAATTACTGGGAGAGAAATTTATAAAATGAAATCCATATTTTATATCTTAAAATTATCTTAAAATAATCAGCAACTATTATTCTGTTTCTATATCAGTATTTTTCGATATCGTCACGTAATCCATTTTTGTTATTAACAATCTATCCGAATCTAATTTTCAAGACTGGTTGGAAAAATTGTTCTAAATTCGGAGAAAATGACATACACACTAATGTCAGTCTTGCTGAACTGACAATGCATACAAGATGGTGGGACCATAGTGTGCAAGCTAAAGTGTAATATGCTCGCTTTTATGTTAAATGAATTGTAGGGACTGTTTGAGGAAATTTTGAATGCTGCTAACATTCGAATGCACGTGCAAGAGTTGCATGATGCATTAAACTATGCACACCAGTTTCAAGAAGCTCATGACTACACGCATGCAAGACAGGGCTTTAGCCCATGAGCGTGGTGTACATATGATTGGGTTTAATGAGAAATTGGTGAGCTTGAAATAGGTGATTCCTAACGAGTTACTTCATGACATCAATTGTTGTCATTCTCTTCCTCATTTGACAGGTTTATGGTGAATTTCAATTTGAATAAGATTGATGATAGCCTTGAAGAGCTAGTCAACATGCTTATGACTTATGAAGTTACCATAAAATAGGAAAATGATGTTTCCTAGTTGGGCTTCTTGTTGGGAACGAAAAATGGCCCACAAGATAAGGGAAAGAAATGTTCTGCCCCTCACATGGAAAAACAAACCCAGTAAAAGGCAAACTCCGAAGAACACTTAAAGGGCCCACAAGGCCCGATAAATCAGAACATATTTGTTTTACTGCAAGAAGAATGGACATAAGAAATTATCTGGGCCAAAAATGTTTTGGAAATGATAAGTGTGTTAGAGTAGGTGCCCGTTGAGCCAAGTGTTAGCCGAGGGTTCATGATTAAACTCTATGTATAAACAGTCTTTATTTTAATAATATTTGAATTTATCGTTTTGGCACTTCTTTATCTGTATACCCATGCTAGTTGCATAGATAAAGCCCTTGAATATACAAATAGTAGAAAGAATATGAGATGCTCATATGATGAGTATCATGAAACTCATATTTGTAATACTGTATATTCTAAACGGTTCCTAGTCGATTCAGCCGCCACTAAGAAGGATATAGGCCGCTCGAGTTTGAGACTAGTATCTGCGATGTGAGTACCGTGCTTCATTGGTAGAGGACATTGAGATGTCCGAACATGCAGATAGGTGCTCCTTGTAGAGAGTGCAATGAACAACCCTCCATAAAAGGACTTTCCAAGTAGTTCTCACTTATCGAGTGGAAAAGTCCTAGTTTATGGTTGTACACCATTAGTCCTTATGACCCGGGACAACATTGAGACTCTATGTGCTAGAATTACACTTTGACTTGTTTACCGACTCTCATGGGGTCATCAGGTGGCAAGGTTGGGTGTTCTGTCGAAACACATAGGAGTCGATGCATTGTAGTCGGGGATTCACCGCTTACCTTCGGATATGGATATCCTATGTGTTCTCATGTATGTGTAGGTTGAAATCTCTGATCAGAGTATGGTGGTAATTATGAAAGGGTTTCATAGATTACACCATCGATGCAACTACAACATGACACATAGTATCGATTCATTGACAACTCTCGATAAACCAATGGTTGTCGAATCGGTCGGGATATATGAGTTGAAGGGACCGTACTGTACGCTAACCATAATTGAATGGTTCTTGCAGGCACTATCATTTGATACCTAGGGAATCATGTAAGCGATGCTGCTAGGCGTTTAACATGATTGGTTGGGTACTATCAGACTTGAGTTCTGACGTTCTTGTTATCAAGTAGTTGATAAGTAAGAATGGAGCAATTGGGGTATGCTCGTATAAGGACATGTTTAGTCCGAATCACATGGAGATGTGAACCCACGGCTAGTTGTATCAATGAACCATTGAGGGCCACACAAGTGCTAGCTTTCTAGATCCCGTTGAGAAATTAAAATTGTTCAATGTGTTGAACGGCTTATAAATGAGTTTATAAGCGTAAAGAAAAATAGAAGTTTGACTTCTATGAGAGAAATATAAATTTTAATTAATGGAAGTGTTCCTAAATTAAAATTTGGCCAAGTGAATAATGTATTTGAAAATTGTGATTTTCATAAACATTATTATAGACTTAATTAAATTAATTCAAGTGTTGAATTAATTAAACACTAGTGGGCCTAGTAGAGTCCAAATAATTAAATTAATTCAAGTGTTGGATTAATTAAATAACATTGGGCCTTGTAGAGCCCAATTGGAAATAATTATTTAACTAGTGGGCTTGAGTAAAATCAAGTAAAGTCTAATTGGGCTCAAATATGTTTGAGACAATTAAAAAGTCCATGGGCCTTGTAAAAGTTACAAGCCCACTAGGGTTTGCATGATTGGGAGGTGAAGGGGTGTGGATTATTTTTTGATTAAAATATTGTATGGCATGCAAGACAACTTTTTCACTTTTCCCACAACCAAGACAAGTCTTCAACCCTTTTCTCCTCCCCCTCACTTGGCCGAAACCTCCTCACACATTTTCTCTCAATTTTTGGTTCTTCAATTGTTGGAGAAACAATATACTTCTCATTGAAAAATCCTCAAATTTTTCTAGTGCAAAATTTGAGGGGATCTACCTAGTTGGTGGTGGGCCTTATTTTGAAGGAAAGAGGAGAGCTTGTAGATTGCCATTCCTTTCAAGAGCTAAAGTGTTTACACTTTAGTTGGTGTCATTCATCAACCTCAAGAGGTTGATAGGTATATTTTCTCAACACCCTATGCATGAAAGTTGAGATTTTTGTATATGCTTGCACACTAGTACATGGTGTTCGATTTTTGAAATAAAATCTTCTTGCAAATTTCGGTTTTCATGAGATTCAAAATATTTGAGCTTCCGTTGCGATTTCGAACACCTTAAAACGATCCCTTTCAAAGTGAATGTCCAAAGTAAACAGGATTTCAACAACAAACAAAAGAAAGTTAGATGATCCAAATCCCACACAAATATGGCACACTAAACTATGTCACATTTCTCAAATAAGGATGCACAAACTAGTGGGAGAAGGTATGTTTGACTTGTCAGACATAAATTCTCTACTTACTTGTAAATCC
The DNA here is from genome assembly GCF_022965805.1 of Primulina eburnea. Taxonomy (NCBI): domain Eukaryota; kingdom Viridiplantae; phylum Streptophyta; class Magnoliopsida; order Lamiales; family Gesneriaceae; genus Primulina; species Primulina eburnea. The sequence continues at coordinate 22,736,736 of NC_133106.1, read as the reverse complement.
TGTCTAAAAAGAAAAATGACAAAGACTCCATTCTATGGAAACGTGGAACGTGCGCATGGTCTACTGGATTTGATCCACACAGGCATTTGTGGTCCGCTAAGTGTTAGCACAAAATATGGGCAATCATACTTCATTATCTTTACTGATGACCATTCGAGGTATGAGCATGTTTATGAAACACAAATCTGAAGCATTTGAAAGGTTCAAAGAATTCAGACCTGAAGTAGGAAAACATCTAGAAAGGAGTATTAAGACACTTCGATCTGATCGAGATGGAGAATACTTGAGTGCTGAATTTTTGGGTTATCTAAAAGAGAATGAGATTCTCTCACAGTGGACTCCACCAGCAACACCACAATTGAATGATGTTTCTCAACGTCGAAATCGAACCTTGATGGACATGGTTCGATCCATGATGGAATTCACTGAATTGCCTACATCGTTTTGGGGCTTTGCGCTTGAAATTGCGGCAATGTTGTTGAAGAATGTCCATACTAAAGCAGTGGATAAAACACCATAAGAGATATGGATGGGAAAAACTCCCAAGTATTCTTACATGGGAACATGAGGATGTCCTGCTTATGTGAAGCAGACAGTGGAAGATAAATTGGATAGTAGATCCACTTTGTGCTACTTTGTAGGATATCCAAAGAATTCGGTTGGATATTATTTCTATCATTCCAATGAAGCAAAAGTGTTTGTTTCAAGAAATTCCATCTTTTTTAGAAAAGAAATTTCTATTGGATAGAAAAGACAAGATGATAGAACTTGAAGAAATTCAAGATACTCCCTCAACTATAGTAGTTGAACCTAATCCCCAACAACCAGTAGTTGAAGTAAAAGCTCCAAGAAGGTCTGATAGTGTTATTAGACCACCTGTAAGATATACGCTTCTTCATGAACAAGGCCTTGATGAGTCTTGTGTTGGATGTGATCCAATGAATTTCAAAGAAGTAATATCCGATACTAATTCAACCAAATGGCTTGAAGCCAAGCAGTCAGAAATGGACTCTGTGTATTCAAACTAAGTCTTGACATTAGTGGATCCACCTGAGGGAATCATTCCCGTAGGATGCAAATAGATCTACAAAATAAAGCTTGGGGCAGATGGGAAGGTAGTAACCTTCAAAGCAAGACTGGTTACAAAAGGTTATAATCAAAGGCAAGGAGTTGACTATGAGGAAACTTTTTCATCAGTTGCTATGTTTAAGTCCATTAGAATACTACTAGCCATAGCAGCATGGTACGACTATGAGATATGGCAAATGGATGTAAAGACTGCATTCCTCAATGGAGACATCAAAGAAGAAATTTATATGTCTCAACCTGAGGGATACACATCAGTAGGAAGTGAGCATAAGGTATGCAAACTTCAGAGATCAATATATAGTCTCAAGCAGGAATCAAGGAGTTGGAACCTCAGATTTGATAGCAATATCAAAGAGTTTGGTTTTGCTAAGAATTTTGAGGAACCGTGTGTGCACAAGAAAGTTAATGGGAGTGCAATGACATTCCTAATACTTTATGTTGATGGTATCCTACTCATTGGGAATGATGTAGGATTATTGCAATTAACTAAAGTATGTTTAGCCAGTAAATTCTCCATGAAAGACATGGGTGAAGCATCCTACGTATTGAGAATATAAATCTATAGAGATAGATCAAAGAGGATGTTCAGACTCACCCAAGCCACCTATATCGATACCATTATAAAACGATTATCTATGGAAGAGTCCAAGAGAGGATACTTATCAATGTGTCACGGTATTACTCTATCTAAAGCTATGTGTCCCAAAACAGATGAAGAGATAGAGATGATGACACGTATTCCATATGCGTCAGCTATTGGTAGTATCATGTATGGTATGATATCGACACGTCCTGATGTTGCTTATGCTTTGAGTGTTACAAGCAGATATCAGGCGAACCCTGGTCCAATGCATTGGAAAGCCGTGAAAGATATTCTTAAGTAATTGAGAATGACTAAGAACTTGTTCATGGTCTATGGGGGTGGAGAATTAAAATTGGAAGGCTACACAGATTCTAGCTTCCAATGTGATGTAGATGATTAGAAATCGACCTCTGGTTTTGTATTTATGCTTAATGGTGCGGCTGTATACTTTATCTGTATACCCATTTAAACAGCATAGATAAAGTCCTTGATTATGCTTTAATACAAATGAATCGTAATTTGATGTTGAAACTCATTTGTAAAACTGCATATTCTAAATTCGTTCCTAGTCGATTCAGCCGCCTAAAATAGAGATAAAGGTCGCTTGAGCTCGAGACTAGCATCTGTGATGTTGTGTACTGTATTTCTTGGTAAGGGCATAGAGATGTCCAAACATGCAGATTGGTAGTCATATGATGATTATACCGAATAACCCTCCCTTGGACTTTCTAAGTGGTTATCATTCATCGAGAGGATAAGTCAGTGGTTATGATTGTACACCATTAGTCCTTACGACCCGGGACAACACCGAGGCTCTATATGCTAGGGCTGTGCTTTGACTCGTTTACCGGCTCCAGGAGAGTCATCAGGTGGCGAGGTTGGGTACAGTTGCGACACATATAGGTGCCAATGCATTGTAGTCGGGGATTCACCGCTCACCAACGGGTGTGGATATCCTGTGTGATCTGATGAAATAATAGTGCATGAAATCTCTTGCCAGAGTATGAGATGTACGTTAGAGAAAGAGTTCTCAAATAGTACACGCGATGCCATTATTATAGTTATCACATAGTTATCGAATTAATATGCAACCCTCGATGAACCAATGGTTGTAGATTCGATCGGGATATATGAGATGAAGGGACCGTACTATACGTTAATCATAATCGACTGGTTCTTGCAGGCACTATCAGTGATACCTAGGGGATCATGGGGCGATGCTACTAAACGCTCTTACCATGAGCCGATGGGTGCAATCAGAAATGAGTTCTCATTCTTAATCAAGGTGTTGATGAAAAGAATGAGGCTAACCAGAGTAAGCCCGAATAAGAATAAATATTATTCTGCATCACAAAGAGTTGTGAACCCACGGCTAGCTGTATCCCTGAACCATTGAGGGTCACACAAGCACTGGATCGTTTGTTCCCGTTGAGAGAATAAATTCAAGGAGTTGAATTTATATTATGATATAGTAAATTCATGGAGTTGAATTTATGATAATTAAATTTTGAGAAAAATAAATTCAAGGAGTTGAATTTATAAGATAGTAAATTCAAGAAGTTGAATTTATGAATTTATAAAATTTGGAGAGAATAAATTCAGGAGTTGAATTTATAGAATTTGAGAATTTAATTTATTAAACTCAAAAGTTGGGTTTATTAAATATTAAATTTTGGAGGTGATAAATTCAAGTAGTTGAATTTATAATTTAAATATTAAATTCAAATGTTGAATTTATAATTGATTTAATTTATTAAGCTCAAAAGTTGAGTTTACTAAATATTAAATTAAATATATTGGGAGTATGTTTAATGGGCTTTTAGGAGTACAAGTCCAACATATTAAATAATTAAAGTTAATAATGGTATTTGATTAATTAATTAAACTAGTTGGACTAGCTCAATTAATTAATCAACCCCATTAATGTTAATTATGAAATTTAGGTCAAGACTATTGTTTTTAAGAAAATAAATATAAATTGACCTAGCCTCCACCTCCTTCCTCCCTTTTTTTTTTGGTGATTCACGTGAAAGAAACCAAAAATCCTTCAAATTGTTTTGGCTTTTTCCAAGAAAAAGAATTTTGATTCCTCTCACAAATATTTGATCTCAACGTAAAAATATCTTCTATGCTTTCTAGTGCAAGTTAGAAGAGGAACAAGTATTCTACTCGTGGACCAGATTAGGAGATCGAAGAACGTTCGTCAGGATTTACAACAAGAGCTACGTCCGCTAATACCGGATTAGTTGGAGTCATGTGATTTATTCACCAAAGGTATAACGATTCTAACGTACTATGGATGTTTGATTTTAAAACATACGAGTGTCCAAATATATATCTTGAATGTCAAGATCCAAAATTTTTAAACTTCCGCTGCGTTTGAGCGTGTAGAAACTGAGATCCAACACTAAACACTCAAATACTATAGGATGAGAGAAAACTCGAAGAAGGGATACTTGAATTATGAAGGAATGCATTTATTTATAGATGCAATTCTTCATCTGAACGCATCCTTCCATTTCAAAATTCTTTTCGGCCATTCTGACAATCATTTAAAATGTGTGCCAACTTATTTTGACTGGGTGACTTTTCCGACAGATCCAAACGAGGGTACATCTGACGCAAGGTGTTATTCAAACAACAAAACAAATACAAACTAAAATTTTTGGCGATCACCCAAGAAGAACAAAGTTCGGCATGCTTTTGTATATGCAACGTAATGGACAAGGATTTTAGAAGCATGAACCTTCACAGTTCACATTCTAAATGTAAATAAACAATATCGTGACAACTCTAGAATTTTTCATCAGATTTTCACTTATTAAATATCTTGAATGTAAATGATTCCAAACACTTCAAAAATCCATCACACATTTCTCCAAAACAAGAAATTCACCCACTTATCATAATACAGATGCTCAGGGCTATCCATTCAATTTCAAAATCAGAATCAAAAGCCATGGGGAAACAACTCAAGGTGCATTAATTTAAGCAATTTTACAGAGTTAGCAAACAAGCAACACTAATTGATGCCATCAGTCATATGATATCATCACAATTTTGATGAGTTGCGATGAATTATGCTTGGATGGTAAATCTGATCAGACATGAGATTTTGGAGTAACTGAACAAATTTTTAACAAAATAAATCAGTAAATTGGGGAGAATTAAAAAACTTTCCCAGACATACTAATAAATAAATTTCCAAACAAACACAAGAATAAAGTATCATCTCAATCAGAAATTATAATCCATGCTAATACTTACCAACTTTGTCTGAACTTATCTTAATATAAATGAAAAATCAACTAAGATTTCCCAAGGATGCATGATCGGCTAGGCCAGAAAGATTTGATCGTAAGTTCTTCAGAAAGATAGATCTCAGATCTACAAAATTTATCCCGTTTTTACCAAAGAACAGGAAGGATTTTTGTAAAGAAAATTCCTTGTCGGATGAAAAAATTCCTTTAGCTCAAGTCAAGAGTTACGAATACGGTAGAAAGAAAAATGTAAAAACCACATTGAGAATTCACATGATGACCAACCATCAAACTACTTTCCGCCGGTGGCTGTATATTGAATCCAAACGTTGGAAATTTTCTATTAGGTCATCATCTGATAATGTTGAATTTATCTGATCTTCTTCATTCGGTATCTTTATTCGATGGAAAAATATAGGTCAAGTTTCATTTATACAGGTAATACTTAGCTAATACGTTAAAGTGAAAATGCGTTTAATGATCTCTTTCATACAAAAATGGTGATTCGATTTAGCAAAAGAAATACAAAACTCGTCATGGCAAGTAAATACTTTTTCCATTTCATCACAATAATTTGATATAAAATTAACGGAAAAAGTGAAATACAAGTAAAAGCCTCAATGACATTTGTTTCCCTGCAAAGTTTCCTCCAAGCACGACTCTATAGTATGCGAATCATCTTGGCAAAGTTTATTCACCAATGAATTGCAAACACATTTCTCGAGCGAAAAACCCATCTGCAACATATAATCTAAAACAAGTAAAGCATCATCCAATCTATCAGAAACACAAAGACATTGAATGAGCCTCTCAAAAGTTTTCTTTTCTGGTGTCATATTATTCTTAATCATAGCTTTCAGCCATGCAACTCCTTCTTGGAAACATCCCTGTTCACCTAATGCAACTATGATTTTATTTTGAGAAAAAACAGCCGCTTCCATACCCCGATCTAGAACATCTTTCCACAACATTTTTGCTTGCTCCGTATGTCCAGCTTCACAAAGCCTCTCTATCAAAACAGTAAATGAGGCCGTTGATGGCTCAAATCCGTGATTTAGAAGTTCGTGAAAAAAATACAATCCCTCAGCTATCTTCCCGTTTCGAGAGAAGCCTTTCATAAGAGAATTATATGTAATGGCATCAGTAGCAATACCCTTCTCTTTCATCTGTTCGAACAATACCCGAGCTTCATCCACTTTTCCATTCAAGCACAGTCCACTTATCATAGTGTTGTAACTAATGGTAGACTCACCATAACCTTTGGAAATCATCTCTTTATAAAATTTCTCAGCTTCATCTATGCTGCCAATACGCCATAAACCATTAATAAAAGCATTGTATGTGTACTCATTAGGAACGATTCCATTCTGAGTCATCTCAAACCACACTTTTCGCGCTTCTCCAAGCCACTTGTTGTTGCAAAGACCATGAATCATTGTTGTATACATGACTCTATCTGGGAAATACCCTCTGCACTTTAGATCATTAAAAACCCGAAAACCTTCGTATCTCATTTTTCTTTTGTTCAATCCATTAATGATCTCCTGATATGTATAAATATCTGGGGAGCAATTCTTAGCAATCATCATATGAAGAACAGATGACATTTTCCCATAATCACCACTCTTGCAAAATGCAGCTACCAACTTATTGAAAACGATTTTGCTCGGGACATGTCCATTCTCCAAAACTTGTCGAAGAAGATTGTAGCCTTTCGCAGCATTGTTGTCAATACAAAAGGCTCTAGTCAAGTATCCTGTGGTATCTATGTCTGGTACGACATTCTGCTGCATCATATCCCCATATAGTGCCCAAAAAACGTCGAGCCTTTTGGTTCTTAGCGCACAGGACAAAGCTGAATTCCATGTTTGCAAAGGCGCACAATGACCAATAATTTTTAAACGTTCAAACACGTCAAATGCTAGTTCAACCAGCCCATTTTCGCCAAGGCACTCAATATACAACTCCAAAAGCTCCGGCTCAGGCTCAAACTTTGTTTCCTTGAGAAAACTCTCAGCAGCTTTGGCAGCATTAGCCTCTACAAGCCTACGAAATATCTCCTTACATAAAATTGGATCCAATGAAAATCCATTCAAAGACACAAGCCAATGATAGAACCGGATAGACAAGAACGCATTATTCTGCCGCTTCAAAACCTCGTTGTAAATATTAGGATCCACAAAATTAACATTTGGAAAAACAATCGTAAGTGTTTGCTCCCACCTCGGTTGGGCCCTAATAAAAACAGAAACCTCTTTGGCAATCTCACAAGCATATAAGAATTGATTTTGATGAATAGATTCATCTAGGTTTAGAGGTTTTAGAACGAATTCTTCCACAGTTCCACTAACCTCACCGACTTCAAAGACATGATTTTGACCACAAATTTCATTTGGGGGCCGCGTGGATTCTTCAGCATTTCCACTAACTTGATCAATACTGAGGCGTTGATTCCGGATTCGAAAATAATTAGAACCTATGAATGATTTAGGGTTCCGTCGAAGGCACAGATGTGTGAAAATCCATGTAGGCTTGGCCATATAAATTCATCGGAGGTTTTTCATCAACTGAACATTCAGAAGTTGCACATCAAAACATAAACAATAAATTAGCAAATAATTACGATTTCACCTCGTTCAAACAGAGATTCAAAGCTGGACTTGCAGTTGGATATGCCTGCAGAGAATGGAGATAGAAGGAGATAACAATTTGAGCAACAGCAAAATCAGGAGAGGGGTTTGAGGATTTAACGATCATTCTCGCTTTTAAGTACCCATTCTGAATTGGGGTAGGTTGGATGTTATATGTGGGCACTGTCTTACATGGTTTGGATGGATAAAATTCACACATATAAAATAAATTAGTGGATTCCATGTATGTGGGGTTAAATTTGAGTTTTTGATTCTATCATGAGAGTTGTGCTCCTATATATAAGATGTAATCAACTCTGAATTGGCTAATTCTTCCATTCTATTTTCCCATTTCACTCCAATTATATTAATTTATTTATTTATATATATAATAGTTTTTATATGGGTTAATTAGGCATCAGTACATTTTGAAAAAGAGTTTTGGTTTTAGTACATGGAGAGAGAAATTTTCTTTAAAAATACCAAAAATACCCTTAGTCTATATTTAAGTTTAATTGATTTTAATTGATCATCGCGCTTTTGAAAATGGTATCAGAGCTTATAAAAAGCCCCGAGCCTCTATCGTGTGATCTGACACGAAGCACGACTCTCCGTAGGGGATAACCTTGCTCTGATACAGAGATGAGGTTAGCAAACTGATAGGTACCTTTTGGGGTGTCACCCTGTGATTGATCCTTGGATCCCTCATCTCCTGATGCAAAAGGTGGAGCTCTGAGTTGGGGCACTGACTTGAAAATGGTATCAGAGCAGGTTAATTTATTTCAAACACGAGAATTTTTATTACTGGTAACTAAATGTATGAGAAGGAGAATTTCGAAAAAATTATAAATCCGAACTTTAGTTCGAGAAGAATAACTTACAAGAACTATTCCAATATTTTGGAATATGCACAAGTTTATCTAACTATTGTTAGATATCAAAAACAGGAGAACAAAGGAAATTTATCTCCTGATAAAAGACAGCAGTGTTTGCAAAACCTTGCATACACAAAAGGTAGACTCTTACAGGCCGAAAAAACCAGATCTTCACTGATCTGTTAAATATGTCAGGGACTACCATCCAGCTCGAAATTGAACTTATTTCCCTGGAAATAATTCAATTAGAACAAGAATTACAGCGAAGTACATGCTTTACTGAACTCAGAACGAAAGGTATGCGTTTACAAGGTTTAAAGAACCGTAAAAACATACTTCAAAATCTACTCAGAAGAAATTCTTCAGAGAACAATGAATCTATATAGACAGAAGATCTACGAAGGGAAGCAACAGCACCCTCAGGTAAAAATTTTTGATTCAGAATAATAAATTTCTGGAGATAGTACCAGTCTCCTCTAAGCTCTCTCTGGATCTTAGAGAAATACAGAAAACGGTACAAAATTATGGCAATATGCTATATTATGTACCTCAAAGGATTGAAAAGGTCCTAGAGAAACAAGAAGAAATTCTTGAGATCTTGAAGGATATTCAAACAAGAATACAGAAACTAGAACAACAACCAAGTTCTAGTAGAAGAACTTCAGGAGGCTGGTTACCACCATCCTTTGGTACCGAACCTTTGTTACATCAACAAGGGAAGGCCAGAGTGGTGTCAAAACCTTTAACTGAAGAAGAAAAGATGATCAATCTAATCAAGTCTGTCTCAGAAAAGAAATTGATCTGATGACAACTTTAGAAAGGATTGGTTTGGAGGATCTACAAGAGCTTGCGGAATCTTTCGCAAATCTCAAAGTAGTAGATCTAAAGATGAATACAGCAGTAGGTGAAACACCACCTGCAATAACCTGGTCATCTGCTCAGGAACCACCAAGGGAAAGTATGGGATCTCATAATGTAAATATGAGAGAATCTCAGACTGATTTCCATACTGGTGGAGGATCACACCCAGCGGGAACAAGGGCAAGGAGAACTCAAATTCCTTTGCACCAAACACCCTATGGGAAAACTGTTTTAGATCCTATACATCCTTACGGTGTTATGCTTAACCTTGATGTTTTGGACTTCAAAAACAGAGAAGATCTCATAGACGATTGGACATCTGCAATGAGGATTGCAGCAGGAACACTTGATCTCAACAAAGAAGGATTCATTAAAATTTTGGAAATGAGTCTTATGGGATCAGTGAAAATTGCTTGGGACATGACTTCATCAGACATGAAAGAGTCAGTCCTAGTTGGGGAATCTCTTAGTGAGATCGCTGGAAAGATGGCTACCCTATTCAAAGCACATTTTATAGAGGTAGACTATTTCAATAGTCAAGATACAGAGAAAAAGAAAAAATATACTCAGGCTCTGTATAGTCTTGAGTTACATGATATATGTTTGGTAGATGAATACATTATGTTATTCACCAAATATAAATGGAATTCAGGAGTCGAAGAAGATATAGCTATGCAGCTTTTCTTCGCAAAAATGCCAAGTCCTTGGAGAGAAATGCTCATAAGGGAATACGTACCTGGTAATCCAGATACATTAGCAAGAAGAGCCTCTTTCCTTAAAGGAAAATTGGCAGAATGGTGTCATATGGCAGCGTTACAAAAGAATTACAAACGCCTAAGGGGTATCAACAAAAGAACTCCTTTGTGTTGTAAGGAAAATGATCTTCCAACTATTATTGGAAGTAAACCACAGAAGCATAAAAGGAAAAGTTTTAGGACTCATCCTTATGCACGAAGTGGAAGAAGTTCTTGGAAACCAAGATCCGTATGGTCCAGACAGAAAGCCAGATCTTATAAATCTGGACAAAGAAGCGGACCATCGAGAAGTAGGTTATCATCCCAGGCATCGAGTTCATCTCGAAGCACAGGAAGAACACCTACAAAGAAAACTTTCAGAAGAGCTCATACGTGAGCCAATGAAAGTTTCAAAGATTGCAATTGCTGGACATGTGGAGCAAGAGGTCATATCTCGACCAACTTTCCAGAAAATGAGAAAAGAGGTATTAAACGCTTCGATTCTACTCCGGATATAGAAGATGCAGTTTATTACCAAGATCTCATTCAAGTATACCGATTTGAGGACATTGCCTCAGATGAGAGTATATATGAAGAAGAAGAAGTCTTAAGTCAGGAAGAATCTGATGGAACATAATCGGAATCTGACTGAAGACGAGGTGTTTCGACACGAAACACATGAAGATTTGTCTGGGTTTTTTAGCCAGACAACAATATCTCATAACATGGTTCAAAGAATCATGAGAGAAAATCCGAGTCTACAGAGATACCAAGGTTTCTCTGCAGGACAGGTAGAAAAGTTCTTAGGAAGTCTTGGCCTAAGAAACAGAAAGCATCATCTAATCTATAAAGTTTCTAGAATGGAAATGGCAATCCCAATGGAACTTACAGGAAATAGAATGAAGATGCAGTTAATTCCTTCCGAAGAAATTAAGGAGAAATTACAAAAACTCAAGATAGAAGTAGCAAGGACTATGTCCTGGATTCATATCGGAGCAATCCAAATTATGATAAAGGCTACTTTCAAAGAAGGGATAGATTCACCTATCGATATTGCTATCTGCGATAAAAGAATGGGGAATCTACAAGATTCAGTACTGGGAACAATCTCAGGAAACCTTTGTGCGGGTAAAATTGTAGGGGTAATCTATCCAAGGATAGCCTACAACCTGGCAGATCGAGATTTCAGCCGAGCCTTGACATTGCATCAGAACTTCAAGGAAAAAAGGCTGATGAAAGAAGGTAATAGGCCATATTCTATTACCTACCAAATTTCATATGCTCTATCTAATACACATCATTCTGAATTGTTTATTAGAAACGAGTTTATTGAAATCCCTGAAATATTCGGAAAAGTTGCTCAGGCAATTTATCCAGAAAGAGTTGAGTTTCCTTTAATACAGGAAACAGATATCCAGATCCAAGACAAACCGATTCTACAGAGGAATCAAAGTCTTAGATTGGAATCAAGAAGACTATCTTTTCAAGGAGACAGAATTACAAGTTACAGATGGGATAAAAGGCCTGTCATAGAAACCCAACAGGAGCTGAAAAGTTTTTCTACAATAGGAAAACTTAGATGCCCAGAAGGGTGGAAGGAGTTAGAAATAGTATTTGACATTACAAAACAAAGGAATCAATTTCCTTGTAATTCAATATACTATTTGGAACAACCGATAATAGGAACTTACCAAGGACTGATTAATATCGGAGAATTGGTCCATATTCAAGGAATTCCAGGAAAAGAATCAGATCGACTGATTCTTGGACTAGAGTTTCTCGAGGAACATAAACCTTGGAAACGTCTAGAGTATGGAATGGAGTTTATGGCAGAAGATAAAATGTGGAAAATACAATGACCACAAGTGCATTCTCCATATACATTCCAGTAGGAATGTTGTATGAACAATATAAGGCAGAATACTTTGCTGCATATATTGATTCAGGTGCTGGAATATGTACAGCAAAACGAGGAGTTTTTCCAAATAATTTGGAAGAAGAGTTACCCAAGATTGCTGGAAGAGATTTTTCCAGAAGAATCTTAATCTTATGTAAAGGGATTAAGATGACTGAAATCATGATTGGCGGTGCTGGACAAACACCTTGGTACAAGGTAAAGACACCACCAATTTATTTTCATGACACAGGAGCTGACATATTGTTAGGAAATAATTTCCTACAAATGTTCAAGTCCTATACACAAGAAAATGAGACTAGAAGATTAGTGTTCACAACACCATGTGCTCACAAAATCATAGTCCAGAGACTTAGGGAGGCATTTTACAGAAAATTGCCAATCCAGTTTCGCAGCAAGCGTGGTGATTCAGGAAAACTTCTGAACCCGAAAATGAAGGATTCAAGACGGTTTGGAGAGACAATGCTCCAGTTAAGAGCAGATAAGGAACTCCAACCAGAAGATATAGAATGCCTTAAGATAACTCTACATACAAATGAAGTAGAGTTTGAATCTAAGGTATCACTGGAAGATGTCAAGAAGAGGATCAAAGAAAATTATAACGAAGATCCCTTGGCATGGTGGGACAGAAATCAACTCAGGGCCTGCCTTAAGATCAAGGAAGGCAAAGAGTATGAATTTGTCCGTTGTAAACCCATCCCGAACATCATTGATCAGAGGGATATGCAGATTATAATCAAGGAACATTTGGACCTTGGATTAATCAAAGCAGGTATGTCACCATATAGCAGTCCAGGTTTTCTGGTAAGAAATCATGGTGAGATTAAACGAGAAAAACCCAGATTGGTTATTAATTATCAAGAAATTAATAAGATTCTGGAGTTTGATGGGTATTTTATACCTAGTAGAGAACACTTGATTAGTTGCATTCGCAATGCCAAGATATTCTCTAAATTTGATTGCAAGTCTGGATTCTATCAGATTCGGATGCAGGAAGAAAGCAAGAAATTCACAGCTTTCTCCACACCTCAAGGACATTATATTTGGGAAGTATTACCAATGGGATTGGCTAACTCACCCCAGATATTTCAAAGAAAGATGGATAATCTTTTCAAAGATTATTTCAAGTTTATGTTTGTTTACATCGACGATGTTTTAATAGCATCCAAAGACATGAATGAACATGTTAAACATTTGGAAATCTTCTCTAATGTTTGCAAGAAAGAAGGACTGGTTTTATCTGAAAAGAAAGCAGTCATTGCTACAAGAAAGATTGAATTCCTCGGAATTGAAATCGATGAGTCAGGAATAATTCTGCAAGAACACATAGTAGAAAAAGTGCAGAATTTTCCAGAGAATCTCAAAGACAAAAAGCAACTTCAAAGTTTTTTAGGGGTTGTTAATTTTGCTGGGACGTTTATTAAAAACCTAGCAAAACACAGGAAGGTGTTCAGTCCATTATTGAAAAAAGATGCTAGATTTATATGGACAGACGAACACACAAAAGGACTTATCCATTTAAAGAAGGTTTGCAAAAATCTTCCAAAGATGGCTATTCCTCAAGACGAGGATGATCTGGTATTATATACCGATGCCAGTGATCATTGGTGGGCTGCAGTATTAACAAAGCTCACACCAGATGGAGAACAACCATGCAGATATTGTAGTGGGTTATTCTCAGATGCAGAAGCCATAAGATGGCACATCAACGAAAAAGAATTTTATGCAGTAAAGAGGGCTTTTGAAAAATGGCCGTTATTTTTACTTGCAAAGAAATTCACTCTGAAAGTTGATAACACTCAAGTTAAAGCCTTTTTGAGGAATAGAATTGAGTCTAAACCGGAGAAGGCTAGATTATTACGATGGCAAGCTTTATGTCAAAATTATATTTTTGATATTATGATAATAAAATCTCATGAAAATATTCTTGCAGATTTTTTAACAAGAGATGGACAGCATTGACATTGATGCTATTATCAAGATGCAGAGGCATTTGAGGGAACACCTTGAAATGCTTCAAACCGAGTTCAACAAGTTAGCTGTTAACGCAGAAGTTGCGGGAAGGCTACAACAAGCTGATAAGAGAATTGTCTCTGATCGAATTACAGGATGTCTACAGGCATATACTCAGTTATGGTCTGTAACGCAAAGGCCTATCCTCCAGGGCATTGAGAGACCACTGGTTTCTCAAATGGAGAGTTTTCGAGTACAGGACTCTATACCTGTAGCGGAGGATTCAAATACCCCTTGCACAAGTGTTAAGTCGGGATCATCACCAGATGAGTCGACTGAAACAAAAGTTGAGACTCCTGATCCTTATCTTGAGTCCTCAAGTCAACCCTTCACCTCGGGGATTGAAGAGGGAGAGATCAACCTTAGGCCTCGAATTGATAAAGGCAAATCTAAGGTTGGTACTAACGAAACAACAATCTCTCCATTTCAGGTTTATCAGCAGAATTGGGAGAAGTTGAAAACAAGAATAGGCATTAACCTAGCTATAAATAGGGTTGATGTTTCAGGAAAATATCCAAGGGTATGGATGAAACCTAATTCATATCCCAAGGAGGTTAAAGCTTGGTATGAATTTGGGGCTCTCGCCTCAGTCTATACTACATCACCCAGCTTTCCGGAAATTTCATGTCTACCAAAATGGATCCAGGAAGCTGTTCATGAAACTTGGGCAAATAATGATTATTTGTCCAGAGGAGATATTCTGGAATTATATTTTTTCAGTGCAGCACCAGAACCAGCAGGGAAAGGCACACATGAAGCCTTTCATTTCATCAAGCTAAGGAGGCCAGATTCAAATGTCCAGAAATTTATCAAGGACCCTCCGACAGAAGAAACACCCCTGGTGTCTTCAATAACTGAAGATGATATTTCTACCAGAAGAGCTTGGGGTGTTTGGGTCTGTCTCACTGAGATGGATAAAGTCAAGTTTCCGTTCAAATTCTACAATCATTCAGTGAACGGATCATTCCTGTTAAATACCATGACAGGAAAAACAACAAGTTTTGCAGAAGATCTATTTGAAAAGAAAAGAAATCTTTTGTGAAACAGCAAGCTGCCGGCAAGCAAAGAGACTCGCCGAAAATTCTGTAACATGGCACATATAGGAAGATGGTCAGAAAACATCTGCCTTGAATGCCAAGACCAGAAGAAACCGGAGTTTGGTAAAGGTTTCAAACCGAGATCAGATCGGAAAAACTTTACCGACACAAGCACAAGTAGGGAAGGACCACATACACATTTTCCTCGAGGATACAAAAAACCAAAGATTCCTCGACAAAATTAAAAGGGACATGTGACCCTCCATTACAAAAAGCAGGACCACTACCATGTGACTGGTAGAAACAAGACAACCACTAATTAGTGGTAAAGGACAAATGGACCACCAATAACAAATGGTGGATGACTCAGCAAGCATTGGATACCAATCTAAAAAGAATCCAATGAATAAAAGTAAATTAACTGGTCCCGAAAATTCATCCATAAATAAGGACAGAAAGGAAACCAGTTAACACACCAGAATCAAAACCTTAAAAATGTATCGAGTATATTTGAAAGTTTTGAAAAGAAGGTTAACATACAAGAGGAAAGAGGCAGAAGCTCTTAAATGGTTAGTAAATCATTTCAAAGAGTATAAAAAAGATGAAATTACTGCCGATATCCTGGAAACTCATCGTCAATGGTATCTAAGAGAGATAAAGGAGGATGAGAAGTTGATGTCCAGATTAATAATCTAGACAGGGACCCTTCAACCACTACATGGTCCCCAAGCAAGCTGTAAAGGCTAATGAAGATTTGAAATCCGAGTTTCAAATCCGAAAGAGCCTTCTATAAATAAAGCCGGAAGAAGGAAGTGAAGATCATCAAATATTTTCTCCATTTCTTTCATACAAGGTTGTAATATTTTCTTTCAAGCTTTATGTGTGTTAAGAGTCCAGCTACGATAAGTAGCCAAACAAGTTTCTCCTCCTCTACAGGAGGTTACTATGTAATAAATAAATATTTGTGTTTGAATAAAAGAGATCTTTGCTCTAGCCCCTCTCATGTATTATTTTCAAAAATTTTATTTTATACTGTACACTCTAAGGTAGGAAACGAATTAGAGTTGTGCCGAGTGCTGCTGAAGGAATCTGCGTCTGTAACCATCGGTTGCGATCGTGTGGTTGAACTGTGAGGAGCAGTTCGTAAAATACGGTGGATATAACCCGGTGATACTCCGGTCAAAAAGGTATAAGATTTAATTTTATTTTACGGAAGCATGATGGGCCATTATTTGAAAATAAAATAAATTATTTAAAATTAAGGCTTGAGGGGTATTTTGGGAAATGAGGTATCAAAACCAAATTTGATAAAAATTGGGTACTGAATCCCAAGTTACCCTTTTTATATTATGTCTATATCATTTGACTTTATATCATATTGTTAGCATATTATGAAAAATGATTAAGGATGTTACTTTTGCATATTTTAGGCTTTCCAATTATTTTAATCTATAAAGTTGAATGGATATAAAAGATAAGTATCCATTCTTTTTTGAAATGTGATATAATATTTAAAGCTGAACTACTTCATTTTGATAAATTATATTTTTTGAAATGAAATTAAAAATGTCATTATCATACATTTAAATTATTTAATATTTGTATGTAGGGTGGTGAGCATTTGGTTGATCTGTTACCGACTGAACTAAATTTCAAATAATCGAACCGATTTATTGTTCATAAAAAGTGTTCAGATTTGATAGGAATAATCTTATGTCATCCTCTCATTTTAGCTCGTAGTTTCCAATTTTTAGGATTAGACGATCTTTGTAACGTATCGTACTTTTTACCACTTGAAATTTGCGGAAGAATTAAAAATTTTCTTAAATAAGAAATAAATCTTCAAAATTTTGATAAAGTAAACTGTTCATCTCACAACCATTGTAACAAAAGATCTCAAAGTAAAGTACACAAAAATCTTTGCTTAAAATCTCATAACCAGTAACGTAACTCAAAATATTTTCAACATTCATAAAACTTAAAACATGGCGGTCCTCGGGCCTAGCCTCCTGCTCAGTCCAAGCCAGCTCTTTGGTCCCCACCTCTAGTCTCCTCAAATGCATCCTCACCTGCATCGATCAAGCCTAGTGAGTCTAAAGACTCAACACGTATAAACTGGAAGTAACGAGTAATACGTAATAAAATCACATGCGACTTTAAAATAGATATTACATATTGGAACTTTAACATGTGATTAGAAGCTTGAACTCACATACATACATAGACGTGTCATAACTTGAAACTTTTCTTAAACATGCTTGTATACTTGTACATATATGAACATACATAAACTTCATCATTTTGCGTAGAGGCATGTTTCAAAGCAAGTGAACTATAACATAAAATGTCTGATCAGACTAAACCACAGTACTGGGCTGACATGGAAGAATCCACTGCCACATATGTGAGATCCCCGTTCATGCTTTAACGGGTGGATTGGTCCCCGTTCATGCTTTAACGATTTTCAATCCTGATCTAAACTCGTTCATGCTTTAACGGGTGGAGAGGTCCTCGGCCACGTTCACATACTTCCAAACTCATTCATAAATTGGTCACAAGAGATTTAGCATACCTCAAAAACTTTAAAATGTTTTCTTTTTGCACGTCAAACATACTTATTTGGCGTTGAGGGATTCATTGGATCTCGCTTGGGGTCACTGCTGCACATACTAACATGATTACGTGAACTTAACTTTCATAGCTTAGCATAGGTACTCGTGCTCACCACCGAAGTAATTAAATATCTTATGACATTCTAGATCGCTCAGGACTTGACCTCGTTTAATCGTACTAACCATGACATCAAACCCCGAAACAAACTCTAAGATGACGTGTAAACATTTCCCAACCATAAAAGGCATGAACTCACTATTTGAATTTGAAAAGAAGGGGAAACCAATTTTTCGGACAGAAGGAGTGGCGCTCGGGTGATAAGAAATTACCGCTCGGGTGCCGAGCTAAAAAAATTAAATTCTCGACAGTGAGGGTGGCGCTCGGGCGGTAGAATGTTACCGCTCGGGCGTCGAGTTTTCTGAAGCTCTACTACCGGACAGAATGAGTGGCGTTCGGGCGGTAAAATGTTATCAAAAAGTTCTACGATTTTCATGTTGAATGTTTTCTCTAAATCGCGACCTAAAAATCGCAGTTTTTAAAAGAACGGTTCATATGTCAACACGTGCAAAGGGTTAGCGAGGTACTTCCTCAACATCGAGACATGGAACACATTGTGTACCCCGGACAGATTCGACGGGAGGGCAACACGATAAGCTAGTATCTCAACTCTGTCAAGAATCTCAAATGGCCCAATAAACCTCGGACTCAACTTGGGTTTATTCCTTCCTACCCCTGCAGGCAGTGCCTGCAGGAGTACATCCAAGGGCCAGAATTTTTTTCTGGCCCAATTTTTATTTTTTTTTTAAAAAAATTTTCCCCATGAAATTGAAATCCCAGCCATTGATCCTGGGTGTGGGCACTGCCCCCACACCCAGGATCGAACTTACCCTCAACTTGCCTCTCTTCCCAAATCTCATAACACCTTCATAGGTGCTATCTTTACAAAAATGTGGTCACCTACGGCAAACTCGAGATCTCTCATTCTCTTATCAGCATAACATTTCTAATGACTCTGGGCAGTCTTCATCCTGTCTCGGATCTTGACCACCACATCTGCAGTCTGCTGAACTATCTCGGGACCAAGTTCTGCTCTTTCACCGACTTCATCCCAATGAATCGGCGATCTGCACTTCCTCCCATACAATGCATCGCAGGGAGCCATTCCAATGGATGATTGAAAACTGTTGTTTCAGATAACTCCACTAGAGGTAGCTTAGATTCTCAAATCCCATGGAAATCGATCATACAGGCTCGCAATAAATCCTCCAGTATCTGAATCACTCGCTCAGACTTACCATCTGTCTGCGGATGAAAAGCTGTACTAAATAGCAACTTCGTCCCGATGTTTTCATGTAAGCTCTTCCAAAAAGATGATGTAACCTCGGGTCCCTGTCGGACACAATAGTAACTGGAATTCCATGCAAACAAACTATCTCCCTGATATAGAGCTCCGCATACTGCGTCATGGAGAAATTCGTCTTCACTGGCAAGAAGTATGCCGACTTAGTTAGTAGATCCACTATAACCCAGATCCTCTGACTGACCTCGGCAAACCAACCACAAAGTCCATTATAATATTCTCCCATTTCCACTCTGGGATGGGGAGTGGCTTAAGCATTTCTGCTGGCCTCTGATGTTCCGCTTTTACTTGCTGACAAGTGAGATATTCTGATACGTATCGGCGGATGTCTCTCTTCATACCTGGCCACCAATACTGGATTTGCAAATCTGTATACATTTTGGTCCCTCCTGGGTGAATGGAATACGGAGACGTATGTGCCTCTGACAAAATATCTTATCTGATCGAGGCAACACTGGACACCCACATTCTACCTCTGTATCTCACAATACCATCTGACACTGTGTAGAGTACACTGCCTTGGCTTAATCTTTCAGTCTCCATTTCTGAAACTGCTCGTCTGAAGGCTGACCTGCTCGGATTCGGTCAAAAAAAGAAGACTGGACTGTCAGATTAGACAGCCTCGGAGCTCTGCCTTTACGAAAAACTTCTAAACCAAACTTCTGAATCTCAGACTGAAGAGGTTTCTGCATTGACAACTGTGCTACAACTGCGACTTTCCTGCTCAAGACGTCTGCAACAACATTAGCTTTCCCCGGATGGTAGCTAATTTCGTAGTCGTAGTCTTTCACTAACTCCAGCCACCGTCTCTGTCTCATATTCAGTTTTTTCTGCGTGAAGAAATACTTGAGACTTTTATGACCGGTAAATATATGACATTTCTCGCCATATAAGTAATGTCTCCATATCTTCAAAGCAAAGACAACGGAGGCTAACTCAAGATCGTGAGTCAGGTAGTTCTTCTCGTGCACCTTCAGTTGCCTGGAAGCATAAGCTATAACACGACCATGCTGCATCAACACTGCGCCTAACCCGAGCTTAGATGCATCAGTCTATAGCACGAAATCTCCTTGTCGTAATGGCATGGCTAACACTAGCGTTGAAATAAGAGTTGCTTTAAGGTATCAAAGCTCTTCTAACATTCATCACTCCACACTAATTTGGAATTCTTCTTGGTCAGTGAAGTAAGCGGCATTGCTATCGGCGAAAATCCCTGAATAAACTTTCTGTAGTAGCCAGCAAAGCCTAGGAAACTACGGATCTCTGACGTATTTTTTGGCTCAACTCATTCTTTGACTGCTTCTACCTTAGCTGGATCCACCTCGATGCCACTGCTAGATATTATGTGACCCAAAAACGCTACATTCTCCAACCCGAATTCACACTCGCTGAACTTTGCAAACAACTTGCGACTCTGCAGGATCTGTAAAACCGTCCTCAAATGCTGGCTGTACTCCTCATGGCTCTTCGAGTAAATAATAATGTCGTCAATGAACACTATGACGAACTGGTCTAGGTAGGGGTGGAATACTCGATTCATGAGGTCCATGAAAATTGCTGGAGCATTGGTCAGTCCAAACGGCATCACCAAGAACTCGTAGTGCTCATATCGGGTTCTAAAGGCTGTCTCGTGAACATCTGCGTCTTTCACCTTCAGCTGGTGATACCCTGATCGAAGATCTATCTTAGAGAACATTGTGGCTCCCTGCAACTGATCAAACAAGTCCTCGATCCTTGGAAGTAGGTATTTATTCTTGATCGTTACCTTGTTCAATTCTCGGTAATCGATGCACAGCCTCATGCTCCCATCTTTCTTTTTCACAAAGAGCACTGGTGCGCCCCACGGAGAGAAATTAGGGCGAATGAATTCCTTGTCTAGGAGATCCTGAATCTGCTGTTTGAGCTCTAAAATATCAGATGGAGCTAGCATGTACGGTGCCTTGGAGATTGGCACAGTGTCTGGCATAAGATCAATTGAAAACTCCACCTCTCTCTCTGGTGGAAGGCCTGTGATGTCATCTGGAAAGACGTCAGGGAACTATCTGACTACTGGCACTTCAGATATAGATGGAGTGGGCACATCAGGTGTTGAAATGATGCTGGCTAAGAAGGCCTGACACCCCTTGTGAATGAGTGTCTGTGCCTGCATGCTAGAAATCATGCGAGGGAAACCTCTCCATCTGTCTGGCTCAAATAGAAACTGCTCCATCCCCAACGGTCTGACCAACACCGACCTTTTCTAAAATTCAATCAGGACTCTGTTCTTTGTCAGCCCGTCCATTCCCAAGAGAATATCAAACTCTGGCATCGGCAACACTATCAGGTCGGCATATATCATGTAGCCCTGCAGTTCTAATTTAATATGAAACTTATATTTCCCTTCCATCTCCCCCTTTTTGCTTTTCTGGACAAAATCAAATCAAACTCAATTTCTCGGTTAAGCTCCAGTTAACTCCCTCTTAATATGAGAATTTTTCTCCCCTGAATAAAATCAAGTTGGTACAGGTGTTGTTCGTTGTGTTGGCAACACCTGAGACAACACCTGCAAAAATCATTAACAGTTCATTAAAACAGAAACACATAAGGGCAACAGAACTTAACAAAGCAGAACATTAAAAACGAAATCAAGCAAAGGTATGAGATAGATGGTATCATTTGATCCTTTCAATTCACAGTCCCTTGAGTTTGAGTCGCTTCTTCTCCCCCCTTTTGTCCAGAATGGACATCTACCTTTATAGCCAGACGATAGTCAGAAACTAAGTTCTCATAGGCGACAAGATCAGCTTTAGCTCGTAATCACTATCTAAAATTACCGAGATAATTGCGTCAAAAATCATTTCAAAAAAAATTCCAGAATTGAAACCCACATCGAATTAACACCACTAAAACATCAAAGATCACATATATTCAATTTTTTTGTAAAATCCAGATTTTCAACGAATTTTCTCTGTTGAATTCTCATACCTCGTGACACAACAATATTCACCATATTATGTTTATGCATGACATATTTATGCCTAATAAAAAAATGAAACAGAAATAGAAACATGTAAACAAATATGAGATATGTTCACAAATGAAGTGTTTTACAAATGTTGGCAACATCTTCTGACAATACGCACAATTCCAGGAAAAAAAATTTTGATTTTTTCTTCACACTTGGTGACTTAACAACTTTTTGATCATAGAAGTGGTAGCTCTCACAATAGAAGAACGGTCTTCTTTAGGACTCCTCTAGGTAGCTTTTTCCAATTTCTTCTATTTTACCTTCTGTATGAAATTCAGAAGAGGTAGCTCCCACACTAAAAGCACAGTCTTCATTGGACTCTTTTAGGTAGTTTTGTCCAATCTTTTCTTCTGATACAGAGCATATTCATAATTTTTTTCTTTTTATTTAATCTTTTCAAGTCACCTTTCGTATGGGTCATTGTCATGGAGTACATGATCATCTCTCAACTACTTTGTGATTTAATCAGATTATTAATCATATCCAAGTGTGTTAAGTTTAATTAGAACAAGAAATTGTAAGTGCACCAGAAGATTATGCATCATTGTGATAACACATCATATAACCGTATGAATGCAAATGCAGTATGTCTAAGTCCTAGAAATGCACATGCATGTTAGGTATTGTCCGAGATGTTGTAACATCTAAGACAACATCTATGTATGTTTATACAGAACACATGCTGAGAGATTTCCTACGGTTGGAGAATCTCTCAAAATCTAATGCTTTTGTGAATATGTCAATCAGTTGGTTATTTGTACCAAAAAATTCAATTTGAATCAATCGTTTTTCTACTAAATCTCGAATAAAGTGAGTCTGCTTACCTTTTTGACAATCTCCGCACACAAATGGTATACCAAATGAAAGATTAGGCATACCTCGTACTGCATCGTACTTACTCAAGTTCTTTCAGGTTTTGAAGTTTGCATGTCCGAGTTTTTGATGCCAAAGGTCAAGTTCGGTGATTTGCACATGTTTGCATGAAAGATCTTCACCTATTTGGTAGAAATTATCCGAAGACCTTGTACCTATCATAATGCACATATTAGTTTCAACAAAAACTTCACAAGTATGTCTATCAAATTTAACAAGCAAATTATCATCACAAAATTGGCTTATGCTTCTCAAATTCGAATTTAGTCATTCAACATGAAGCACATTGTGGAGCTTTGGTAGTCCTTCCACATTCAAAGTTCCCTTTCCCACAATCTTTCCTTTAGCTCCCCCTCCGTAGGTCACTCTACCACTATTTTGTTGAACATAATCGATGAGATGTTCTCTTGAACCTGTCATGTGGCGTGAGCTCCACTATCAAAGTATCAATGACCTGCAGTATTAGTTTTCAATAAAGTATAGAAAACATTACAGTGAGTTTTTACCTTTGGTACCTAAATTTGTCTTACTGTAGGTCGATGGTGGGAGGTGTTGCGGGAAATGTTGGACAACATTCGGGGCAACATCCGACTAGACTTTTGATTCATGCGATCATCCCTGAGTTTAAAACAGTGGGGCCTGATATGACCAGGCTTAAAGCAGTAATGACATACGTACCTTCGTTTTCTTTTCCTAGGAATAGGTGCCGCAGTTTGTCTTTTTGGAGGAAAGCTTTTGATAGGCGACTTGGATTGTGGTTGTGTGGATATATCGGCCTTTTCTTTTACCAAAATATTTGACTTGGAAGATTCACCAATTTCGAACACACTTTCTTTGAAGCCTAAGCCTTTCTTGTCATCTCTTCTCATTAAAATTATGGAAAATAGCTTGGATGTGCTTGAATTAAACTTGGACAAGGTTTCAGTTGCCTTTTGAAGTTCTTCTTTGGTCTTACCAAGTTCCAAATCCTTTTTGCTCAAAATTACCTCAAGTTTGGAAACTACGGCTTTTAGATCAATATTCTCCTTCATAAGACTTGAGTTCAACTTGTTTCTTTTGGTCAAATCTTCAAACAGCTCTTCATAAAGTTTTTACACACTCTCAAGCAGTGTTTTTATAACCGGACCGTTAATCGAACCGGTCAAGCCTTAAAAAATGGTTCAACCGGTTCCACCGGACGGTCGAACCGGATCAATAAAATTAATATTTTATTTATTTTATATAATAAATAAAATAGTAAAATATTGATTATTTATGTTTTTATAGTTTTTATTTAATTTTTAAGATGAAAATTACAACAAATATCAAAATAAACATCACTTTTCAAATTCAAAAATCCAAATTACACATAACATGTAACCAAATAGTGATGACCAAGTTTAAGTGCCCAAGTAAACATCAAGATTAATTATAAAAAAAGTAGCAAACATCAAGTTTCTTATTAAAAATGTTTCTAGTGCCTTAACCGTCGCTATTTAGCGACGGTTTGAAAAACACCGTCGCTAAATAGCGACGGTTATTCCTTAACCGTCGCTATATAGCGACGGTTTTTGAAATAACCGTCGTCGATCTCTGGGCAATTTTTTTTATAATTTCACAGACCCGGCCGATTCCTGAAGACCGGCAGGTTTCCGGTTTTTCCGGTTGAACCGGGTTTTAACCGATTTTTTCCGGTTAAACCTGTTTTCCGGGTTTTTATTTATGTCCGGACCGGTCTGGAGGCTGGTTCGCGGTTGAACCGGTCCAACCGGCCGGTCCGGTCCGGTTTTGAAAACATTGCTCTCAAGAGTGATTCCTTCATCATCATCTTCTGATTCATCATCTCCACTCAAATTTCTAGAAGTTGTGGATTTCAAGCATACTGAATTTTTGCAGATGTTGCGGCCAGGTATGGCAACACCTAGGGCAACACCTAAAGGATTCACCTACAACCAGCAATTTTCTGTTAATGCATTCAAGGAGGTTTGATTATCTTCATCAGTAGATTTCTCTTGAAGATCAGATTCTTCATCACTTAAAGACACATTATAGCCTTTGTTCTTTCATAATCTGTTAGTGTCCATTAGATAAATTTTTTCAAACAAAACAAAAACCAGAATCAGCACTTAGTATATCAAGAGTAGGCTCTGATACAACTTGTTAGGATTATTTTGTCCGACAGATGCTAAAAATAATAAGAATATCAGAATATGATGTAAAATAGGGAATTTGTGTTTTATCAGAATTAAGTGTTGTGCCAGATGTTACAACATCTCGGACAACATGTAGCGGAATATCATATTTTGTAACACAAATTGACTTTAAATAAATAAATGGACAAGATTAAATTTGCACAAGTGTTTATACTTGTGTGATGCCTTATGGCAAAAATGAATCACTAGAAAATCAACTCGTTTACACAAAAACCTATCACTAATGATTATTACAAAAATCAATTTCCTCAACACTTTGAGAAAATAAGGCTTGCTAAAAACTATCAACAATATTAAAACGTAAATAAGAAAGCAAAACTTGATCCCGAAAATTACGATCAATTAGATGTAATCTTCAGTCAACATCGTTACGGATGTTGTTTGTAGATGTTGGCAACATTCAGAGCAACACGGGATCACCACTCTTCAAAACACAGCACGTCTCTTGAATATGATTTTCTCTGAAATTCTGAACGTGCACAAGTGAGTGAATATTGACCGAGGAAGAGAGAGCTTCAATGATGTCTTTGGTCTCTTATTTATAGATGTAGGCTTTTTATATCTACAAAGAAACCTATAGCACAAGAGAAATAAGAGTTTTATTAGGAATAAACTCTTTTTAAACATTGATATCATATCTCCAAGATCTTTATCATAAATATAATATATAGAAAAGAAAAACTCAATATTCCACATAATTTATCAATAAAGAAATTAAATTTAAGAAAGATATTATATCAAAATAAAATCTTAACATAATTATCTAGAAAGGCAAAACCATAATTAAATATTATACTCAGTCAAATCAACAAAGAAAAAATAATATTAAAAAAATAAATTTAATATGAAAATTATATTTCCCTTCAAAAACTATAGAAGAACTTGGGATTAATAAAATACAATTTTCCCCCACTACTTGATAGTGTATGATTCGATATATTTAATAATTTATCATATACTTGTGTGAATTTGCAATTTTCTTTTATCACAATGTTGGAGTGTGTGCGAGCTGGATTTTATTTGTTTTTATATGGATTCGAATCCATCTTTTGAGAGAAGTTTATACCAGTACATTTAAGTGTTGATTGATGGGCAACTTACGTATCAGTACAAGAATCTTTCAAACTTTAAATTTAGTACCTAGCTTCCCATAATACCCTTCATCCTTTAATTTTAAATAATTGATTTTTCTTTTATATATAAAGGCTCATCATGCTTCCGTAAAATAAAATAAAATCTTATACCTCTTTGACCGGAGTACCACCGGGTTATATCCACCGTATTTTACGAACTGCTCCTCACAGTCCAACCACGCGATCGCAACCGACGGTTACTGACGGAGATTCCTTCAGCAGTACTTGGCACAACTCTAATTCGTTTCCTACATTAGAGTGTACAGTATAAAATAAAATTTTGAAAATAATACATGAGAGGGGCTAGAGCAAAGATCTCTTTTATTCAAACACAAACATTTATTTATTACATAGTAACCTCCTGTAGATGAGGAGAAACTTGTTTAGCTACTAATAGTAGCTGAACTCACTACACTCATAAACTTGAAAGAAAATATTACAAATGGTTTGGAAGAAAAATGAAGAGGTTGATCGATGCCTTCATCTTCCTTCTGCCCTTTATTTATAGAAGGCTCCTTCGGATTTGAAATTCGGACTTCAAATCTTCATTAGCCTTTACAGCTTGCTTAGGGACCATATAGTGGTTGAGTGGTCCCTTCTTGACCTGTCTTTTCTAGATTATTAATCTAGAAATTAACTCCTCATCCTCTTTTATTTTCCTTAGAAACCAG
The DNA here is from genome assembly GCF_022965805.1 of Primulina eburnea. NCBI lineage: Eukaryota > Viridiplantae > Streptophyta > Magnoliopsida > Lamiales > Gesneriaceae > Primulina > Primulina eburnea. The sequence goes on along the minus strand of NC_133106.1, from coordinate 22,709,890 downwards.
TGACGATGAGTTTCTAGGATATCTGCAGTAATTTCGTCTCCTTTTTCCTGGAAACAATTAACTAGCCATTTAAGGGGCCTCCGCCTCTTTCCTCTTGTAACTGATTCTTCTTTTGAATACTTTCAGATATACTCGGTACATCTTTAAGTTTTGATCTTGGTGTGTCTAACTGGTTCTATTATGTCCTTATTTATAGATAAAATTTCGGGACCAGTTATCTTGCTTTTCTTCATTGGATTCTCTTTTGGTTTATGGTATCCAATGTCATATTGTCTTTTTCCACTTATTAGTGGTTAACGAGTCACCTACCACCTATTATTAGTGGTCCTATTTTGACATCCCACTCATATGATTATTCACATGGTGGTCCTTCTTTTGTGAGTGGACTAGTCACAGGTCCACTATCAACTTTGTCGAGGAATCTTTGGCTTTCGGTTTCCTCGAGGAAAACGTGAATGTGGTCCATCCCCACTTGTACTGGTATCGGTAAAGTGTTTCCGATCAGATCTCGGCTTGAATCCTTTACCGAATTCCGGTTCCTTCTGGTTTTGGCATTCTGGACAGATGTTTTCAGACCATCTTCCTACATGTGCCATATTACAAAATTTTCGACGAGTTTCTTTACTTGCCGGCAGCTTGCTATTCCACAAAAGATTTCTCTTTTTCTCGAATAAATCTTCTGCAAAACTTATTGTTTTTCCTGTCATGGTATTTAACAGGAATGAACCGTTCACTGAATGATTATAGAATTTGAACGGAAACTTGACTTTGTCCATCTCAGTTAGACAGACCCAAAGACCCCAAGCTCTTCTGGTAGAAATGTCATCTTCAGTGATTGAAGCAACCAGGGGTGTTTCTTCTGTTGGAGGATCCTTGATAAATTTTTGGACATTTGTATCCGGCCTCCTTAGCTTGATGAAATGAAAGGCTTCGTGAGAACCTTTTCCTGCTGGTTCTGGTGCTGCACTAAAGAAGTATAGCTCCAAAACATCTCCTCTGGACAAATAATCATTGTTTGCCCAAGTCTCGTGAACAGCTTCCTGGATCCACTTTGGTAAACCTGATATTTCCGGAAAGCTGGGTGATGTTGTATAAACTGAGGCAAGAGCCCCGAATTCATACCATGCTTTAACCTCCTTTGGATATGAATTTTGTTTCATCCATACCCTTGGATATTTTCCTGAAACATCAACCCTGTTTGTAGCTGGGTTAATGCCAATACGTGTTTTCAATTTATCCCAATTCTGCTGATAAACCTGAAATGGAGAAATTACACTTTCATTAGTATCAACCTTAGTTTTGCCTTTGTCAATACGAGGCCTAAGGTTAAACTCTCCCTCTTCTGTCCCCGAGGTGAAGGGTTGACTTGAAGACTCAAGATAAGGATCAGGAGTCTCAATTTTTGTTTTGGCCGACTCATCTGGTGATGATCCCGACTTAACACTTGTGCAAGGGGTATTTGAATTCCCGGCTACAGGTATAGAGTCCTGTACTCAAAAACTCTCCATCTGGGAAACCAATGGCTTCTCAATGCCCTGGAGGATAGGCCTTTGCATTACAGACCATAACTGAGTATATGCCTGTAAACATCCTGTAATTCGATCAGAGACAACTCTCTTATCGGCTTGTTGTAGTCTTCTCGCAACTTCTGCGTTTACAACTAGCTTGTTAAACTCGTTTTGAAGCATTTCAAGGTGTTACCTCAAATGCCACTGCATCTTGATAATAGCATCTATGTCAATGATGTCCATCTCTTGTTAAAAAATCTGCAAGAATATTTTCATGAGATTTAATTATCACAATATCAAAAATATAATTTTGACATAGGGCTTGCCATCGTAATAATCTAGCCTTCTCAGGTTTAGACTCAATTCTATTACTTAAAAAAGCTTTAACTTGTGTGTTATCAACTCTCAAAGTGAATTTCTTTGCAAGTAGAAATAATGGCCATTTTTCAAAAGCCCTCTTTACTGCATAAAATTCCTTTTCGTTGATATGCCATCTTATGGCTTCTGCATCTGAGAATAACCCACTACAATATCTGCATGGTTGTTCTCCTTCTGGGGTGAGCTTCGTAAGAACTGCTGCCCACCAATGATCACTAGCATCAGTATATAATACCAGATCATCTTCATCTTGAGGAATAGCCATTTTCGGAAGATTCTTGCAAACCTCCTTTAAATGGATAAGTCCTTTTGTGTGTTCGTCTGTCCATATAAATCTAGCATCTTTTTTCAATAATGGACTGAACACCTTCCTGTGTTTTGCTAGGTTTTTAATAAACATCCCAGCAAAAAACTCCTAAAAAACTTTGAAGTTGTTTCTTGTCTTTGAGACTTTCTGGAAAATTCTGCACCTTTTCGACTATGTGGTCTTGCAGAATTATTCCTGACTCATCGATTTCAATTCCAAGGAATTCAATCTTTCTTGTAGCAATGACTGCTTTCTTTTCAGATAAAACCAGTCCTTCTTTCTTTCAAACATTAGAGAAAATCTCCAAATGTTTAACATGTTCATTCATATCTTTGGATGCTATTAAAACATCATCAATATAAACAAACATAAACTTAAAATAATCTTTGAAAAGATTGTCCATTTTTCTTTGAAATATCTGGGGTGAATTAGCCAATCCCATTGGTAACACTTCCCAAATATAATGTCCTTGAGGTGTGGAGAAAGCTGTGAATTTCTTGCTTCCTTCCTCCATCCGAATTTGATAAAATCCAGACTTACAATCAAATTTAGAGAATATCTTTGCATTGCGTATGCAACTGATTAGATGTTCTCTGCTTGGTATAAAATACCCATCAAACTCCAGAATTTTATTAATTTCTTGATAATTAATAACCAATCTGGGTTTTCCTCGTTTTATCTCACCATGATTTCTTACTAGAAATCTTGGACTGATATATGGTGACATACCTGCTTTGATCAAACCAAGGTCCAAATGTTCCTTGATTATTATCTGCATATCCCTTTGATCAATGATGTTCATTGGGATGGGTTTGCAACGGAAAAATTCATACTCTTTGCCTTCCTTAATTTTAAGGCAAGCTCTGAGTTGATTTCTGTCCCACCATGCCAAGGGATCTTCATTATAATTTTCTCTGATCCTCTTCTTGACATCTTCCAATGATACCTTAGCTTCAAACTCTACTTCATTTGTATGTAGAGTTATTTTAAGGCATTCTATATCTTCTGGTTGGAGTTCCTTATCTGCTCTCAACTGGAGCATTGTTTCTCCAAACCATCTAGAATCCTTCATTTTTGGGTTCAGAAGCTTTCCTGAATCACCACGCTTGCTGTGAAACTGGATTGGCAATTTTCTGTAAAATGCCTCTCGTAGTCTGTGGACTATGATTTTGTGAGCACATGGTGTTGTGAACACTAATCTTCTAGTCTCATTTTCTTGTGTATAGGACTTGAACATTTGTAGGAAATTATTTCCTAACAATATGTCAGCTCATGTATCATGAAAATAAATTGGTAGTGTCTTTACCTTGTACCAAGGTGTTTGTCCTGCACCGCCAATCATATTTTCAGTCATCTTAATCCATTTACATAATATTAAGATTCTTCTGGAAAAATCTCTTCCAGCAATCTTTGGTAATTCTTCCTCCAAATTATTTGGAAAAACTCCTCGTTTTGCTGTGCAGATTCCAGCCCCTGAATCAATATAAGCAGCAAAGTATTCTGCCTTATATTGTTCATATAACATTCCTACTAGAATGTATATAGAGAATGGACTTGTGGTCATTGGATTTTCCACATTTTATCCTCTGCCATAAACTCCATTCCATACTCTAGACGTTTCCAAGGTTTGTGTTCCTCTAGAAACTCTAGTCCAAGAATCAGTCGATCTGATTCTTTCCCTGGAATTCCTTGAATGTGAACCTCCAATTCTCCAATATTAATCAGTCATTGGTAAGTTCCTATCATCGGTTGTTCTAAATAGTATATTGAATTACAAAGAAATTGATTCTTTTGTTTTGTAATATCAAATACTATTTCTATTTCCTTCCAACCTTCTGGGCATCTAAGTTTTCCTATTGTAGAAAAACTTTTTGGCTCCTGTTGGGTTTCTATGACAGGCGTTTTTTTCCACCTGTAACTTGTAATTCTATCTCCTTGAAAAGATAGTCTTCTCGATTCCAATCTAAGACTTTGATTCCTCTGTAGAATCGGTTTGTCTTGGATCTGGATATCTGTTTCCTGTATTAAAGGAAACTCGACTATTTCTGGATAAATTGCCTGAGCAACTTTTCCAAATATCTCAGGGATTTCAATAAACTCATTTCTAATAAACAGTTCAGAATGATGTGTATTAGATAGAGCATATGAAATTTGATAGGTAATAGAATATGGCCTATTACCTTCTTTCATCAGCCTTTTTTCCTTGAAGTTTTGATGCAATGTCAAGGCTCGGCTGAAATCTCGATCTGCCAGGTTGTAGGCTATCCTTGGATAGATTACTCCTACAATCTTTCCCGCACAGAGATTTCCTGAGATTGTTCCCAGTACTGAATCTTGTAGATTCCCCATTCTTTTATCGCAAATAGCAATATCAATAGGTGAATCTATCCCTTCTTTGAAAGTAGCCTTTATCATAATCTGGATTGCTCCGATATGAATCCAGGACATAGTCCTTGCTACTTCTATCTTTAGTTTTTGTAATTCCTCCTTAATTTCTTCGGAAGGAATTAACTGCATCTCCATTCTATTCCCTGTAAGTTCCATCGGGATTGCCATTTCCCTTCTAGAAACTTTATAGATTAGATGACGCTTTCTGTTTCTTAGGCCAAGACTTCCTAAGAACTTTTCTACCTGTCCTGCAGAGAAACCTTGATATCTCTGTAGACTCGGATTTTCTCTCATGATTCTTTGAACCATGTTATGAGAGATTGTTGTCTGGCTGAAAAATCCAGACAGATCTTCATGTGTTTCGTGTCGAAACACCTCGTCTTCAGTCAGATTCCGACTCTGTTCCATCAGATTCTTCCTGACTTAAGACTTCTTCTTCTTCATATATACTTTCATCTGAGGCGATGTACTCAAATCGGTATACTTGAATAAGATCTTGGTAGTAAACTGCTTCTTCAATATCCGGGGTAGGATTTAAGCATTTAATACCTCTTTTTTCATTTTCTGGACAGTTGGTCGAGATATGACATCTTGCTCCACATGTCCAGCAATTGCAATCCTTGAAACTTTCATTAGCCCGAGTATGAGCTCTTCTGAAAGTTTTCTTTGTAGGTGTTCTTCCTATGCTTCGAGATGTACTCGATGCTTGGGATGATATCCTACTCCTCGATGGTCCGCTTCTTTGTCCAGATTTATAAGATCTGGCTTTCTGTCTAGACCATACAGTTCTTGGTTTCCAAGAACTTCTTCCACTTCGTGCATAAGGATGAGTCCTAAAACTTTTCTTTTTATACTTCTGTGGTTTACTTCCAATGATTGTTGGAAGATCATTTTCCTTACAACACAAAGGAGTTCTTTTGTTGATACCCCTTAAGCGTTTGTAATTCTTTTGTAATGCTGTCATATGACACCATTCTGCAATTTTCCTTTGAGGAAAGAGGCTCTTCGTGCCAGTGTATCTGGATTTCCAGGTACATATTCCCTTATAAGCATTTCTCTCCAAGGGCTTGACATTTTTGCGAAGAAAAGCTGCATAGCTATATCTTCTTCGACTCCTGAATTCCATCTATATTTAGTGAATAACATAATGTATTCATCCACCAAACATATGTCATGTAATTCAAGACTATACAGAGCTTGAGTGTATTTTTTCTTCTTCTCTGTATCTTGACTATTGAAATAGTCTACCCCTATAAAATGTGCTTTAAATAGGGTAGCCATTTTTCCAGCGATCTCACTAAGAGATTCACCAGCTAGGACTGACTCCTTCATGTCTAATGAAGTCATGTCCCAAGCAATTTTTACTGATCCCATAAGACTCATTTCCAAAAGTTTAATGAATCCTTCTTTGTTGAGATCGAATGTTCCTGCTGCAATTCTCATAGCAGATGTCCAATCATCTATGAGATCTTCCCTGTTTTTGAAGTCTAATACATCAAGGTTAAGCATAACCCCGTAAGGATGTATAGGATCTAAAACAGTTTTCCCATAGGGTGTTTGGTGCAAAGGAATTTGAGTTCTCCTTGCCCTTGTCCCTGCTGGGTGTGATCCTCCACCAGTATGGAAATCAGATTGTGCTTCTCTCATGTTTACATTCTGAGATCCCACACTTTCCCTGTGTGGTTCCTGAGAAGATGACCAGGTTATAGCAGGTGGTGTTTCACCTACTGCAGTGTTCATCTTTAGATCTACAACTTTGAGATTTACGAAAGATTCCGCAAGCTCTTGTAGATCCTCTAAACCAATCCTTTCTAAAGTTGTCATCAATTGAATTTCTTTTCTGAGACAGACTTGATTAGATTGATCATCTTTTCTTCTTCAGTCAAAGGTTTTGATACCACTCTGGCCTTCCCTTGTTGATGTAACAAAGGTTCAGTACCAAAAGATGGTGGTAACCAACCTCCTGAAGTTCTCCTACTGGAACTTGGTTGTTGTTCCAGTTTCTGAATTCTTGTTTGAATATCCTTTAATAATCCGAGAATTTCTTCTTGGATTTCAAGGATTTTCTCAACTCGTTGCGGTACAAAATATAGCATATTGCCATAATTTTGTACTGTCTTCTGAATTTCCCTAAGATCTGAAGAGAGCTTAGAGGAATCTGGAACTATCTCCAGAAACTTATTATTTTGAATCATAAGTTCACCTGAGATTTTACCTGAGGGTGCAGTAGCTTCCCTTTCTGTTTCTGATATCTAACAATAGTTAGATGTACTTTTTTATATTCCAAAATATTGGAATATTCCTTGTAAATTATTTTCCTTGAACCGAAGTTCGGATTCATAATTTCTTCAAAATTCTCTTTCTCATACAATTAGTTACTAGTAATAATAAATTTTGTGTTTGAAATAAATCAACATTTAGCTCTGATACCATTTTCGGGAGCGCGGGGATAAATTAAAATCAAAATAGAAGGCAAGGATATTTTTGACATTTTTAAAGAAATTTTCTCTCTCCAAGTACTAAAACCAAATTTCATTTGTTTTGGGTACTGATACCCAATTAACCCTTAATTGATAGCAGTTAAAACAGGATTTTAGATCTGGGGTTTAATCCATTTTGCTCTGAAAATTATATTGGCCTTAAAAGATTGAAACTAGTGAGAATCAAAATATTGAAACTCAGTGTCGAGTTTTATAGTCAATTAAATTGCTCACAATTTGCAAAATAAACAAAACTACATTGACATTATAGACTCCGGTGATTTAAAGATTTTTGCTCATTCTTATCAAATTTTGTTTTTCATCTACGACACAACATCCCTTTCCAAAACAAGGACCCGTGCGTATCCAAGATTTTAAAATAGGGAATGTAAATATTTTCAATTTATTTTTAAATTTTTTTTAGTTATATTTTATAATATGAACTAGATAAATTTTAAAAATCATCTTAAGAATTTAATATATCAAGATACGTGATACATATCATTTATAATAATGAACTTTTAAAACAAATTCATAGTAAAGTAAGTAAAAAAAAAAAATGGAATGAACATATGACATTATTCATTCAAATAATTTAGTTATACAATTTTGTACTCTAATAATTATCAATTAATTTTATTATTATTTAGTATTTACATATTTAAAATCTGAACAACACAAATATATATATATATATAAATTTCCTAAAATATATAACCATATATGCATATTAATCCCGAGACTAGGCTGGGCTAAAGCCCACCCTAGCCCCTAGTCTGGACCCTCCATCGATGAACCACGAACCCTGATCCGATCTGTAGATATAGTTACATGAGAACCGTGGTTCGTGCAGCTAGATCTTCGACCCCTACATAGATGGCAGCAGTGCAGAAAAGCTGAGTTCCACTTAGTAGTATTAGCATTGTCTCTAAAGTCCTCTGTGTTTAAAAAAAAAAAGCAAGAATTGGATCACATTTTTTATATATTTTATAATAGGATGAGTATTTGTTTGAATTGAAGTATTAAACAGATGTCTGGCTTACCAAGTGGGATTCTGTCCACCCTACATCAATCTCTTTGCATGCCAACCTGCAACATACGCACATGCTCAGTTTATATATATATATATATATACAACTTCACATAAATGTCTAAAAGTGAAAAAAGTAGTAATAATTTCCATACCCCATTGCAAGCAAAGTGATCAGCCAGCTTACAAGAGAAGATGCAGAAGCTGCTTGTAAACTTGGAGCATTCCATTGAATGACATTATTTATGCCAGTAATGGATGTGGTAAATCCCACGACCCCAGCTATAAGTGAAAATATGATTACAAAACCAGTGGCCATGTTTCCAAACGGGTAATATATCGGGAAAAGCCGAGCTGGAGGCGAAAGATGAGATGCTGCAGATAGAAACATATCTTTAACATATTAAGCTGATATATCACAGCCAACAAACCGACTGGTGTACGAGTTCGAGTTACGTGAGATGTGACGGTGAAAAATAATTAAAGATAAGCAATACCTGTTTCATGGGATCGTTCGATTCCATGGTTTACTGCCCATGCTGCAATAGCAATGACAACGAAATAGAGGACAACATTGAGTATTAAAAGAGCAAATGCTGCTGATTTTCCTGCACCAGAAGCCATAGCTAGTGAGTTTTTATTTAATCATCTATCTCTGAATCCTTCTTGAATTCAAGAAAGAAGTATATATAACAGGAAAAAAGGTTCCAATTCTTTGTTAGAAAATGGTGTTTCTTGGAAGTATTAACAAAGAATGGCTGGAATTTTTTGGATTTGTATTAGGTTTTCCTCATTTAGAGGAAAAGAATAAGGAATATTGTAGTCATGCTTTCTAAGTTAAAATATTACAAAAAGGCATCATATGAAGAGTTTATGTACAATATCAATATTACGTTAACTTGAATGTCCCTGTGACAAATATACTTTACGTCGAGGAAATCAACCTGGAATCATATAATGGAAAGGGTGAGAAAAATAATCGATGTCTAAATTTTTAAAATTCTAATGTGGCCCCTAAAAACACTTGATATTTAGCTACGTGGTTGAATTTCTTTCTTGTTCGTACATTTTTTATTACGCCATTAATATCCTAAGATATTACACGTTCTCAATCTTAAAATGATGTATTATTTGCAGATGTTTTTTGTGCGCTCGAGTCGTTAAAGGACTTGGAGACAAGACACCCCATGTCATGTTATCATTTTCCAGTAATCCGTAATTGGCATTTAGCAGTGATCTCCCTCAACCTGACCCAGAACCGGTGCCAAAAAATGAACAAGAGGATAAACTAGCACTTTGATCCCGCTTCCTGTACTTAAATCTCCTACCAAATGTACTGCATTTTCAGAAGCAAGATTCAAGAAACTTGTTCTTCCAATCGGACTTTAGCATGTTGCTGCAGTTTAGCCTATGCTGACCCAAGTTGATGGTTCAAACAACGCCTTAGATGCCGTAAAAAATCCACAAACAATTACCCTTCTCTGGATCCACATGAGACAAGAAGCAGGTGGAGAGCATCTTATGGTTATAAAATCATTGGGCAGACAGGATACATATGACTCGACATGGGTACTCATACCACGGTCACTGTAAAATTCAAGAAAAAGCAAATAAACAATATCTTTGATGGCCTGTTAAAAAATCTTGTTCGATAGAGGAGTATGAGTAAAGGTGGAACATGATGCAACTGGCAACAGGATTGTGAAGGAGTATGATTTATCGGAACCATAAATGATTTATTCTTTTGAAGGAATTGCACAAGCAAGAAAGATTATATATTCCAGTCATAGTAGATTTTTTCCACAAACAGATCTTTATCCGTTGTGTTCGGATTTGGTAGACCTCCCACAATCAGTTGACTTGGTATTTTCATGAAATACAAGGAGATAATGTTGCAACCACAAATTTAAAAACTAAAAATATCTGCAAATACACTTGAAAGTATCCCAGAAACGAACTCTGTACACAAATCCCCTAGCACTATGCTAGTCCCTAGCCTAAGCTAGTAACAATACTCAACACAAAACAAAATAACCGAAATGATTATTAACTCTCTTTCCTCACGTATTTATTTATCGCCCTCCTTCTAGACTCTTCCAACACTCTTGGGCTATTTGGATCTAGGCCCACCAATAACAGGGCCATGACACAAAACACTGTATTTGTATGCTAGAACTCTGCAAGATAGTCCTGTGTATGGCTGCTTCTCAGTATCCACTTTGTGCATTTGATGTCATTGCGATAGAAGGTCCATCTCTGATATTATCAGGAAGATCACTTCTGAATTTATTTATGTTATGATTAAATATTGTAACAATTCTTTCTGCCAAGTGCTTACCTGTAGTAATACAGTGGTGGATCCACAAATAGAGTCAACTGGTGGCAGTAAATTTGCACGACCAAAAAGATATTTAAATTTCCAAGTATAAACTATCTAAACTAGTCAGTTTCTCCCCCTCGATATTATGTAGCCCCCTGTTGATTTTTCTGGTCTATCCTTCCCACATATATGCCAACCTCAAACAGTGAAACATTCATGGCAATGAATTTGATGGACTAAAACAGAGATTATCAAATCATTGCTCTAAAATCAAAGTGGCACAATAATCGGTTGACAACAAAGAGTCGACAACAATATAGCATGTCAAAGTTAGATTAAGCAACTGTATCCAAAAAGTTTAACTCGAACTAACCTACCAAAAACAAATAAAACAGCATAACCTCCCTCTAAATGACCGCTCTCCTTTGGTGCACTTTAGCCTTCTCGGCATCAATGATCGACTCCACCAAGTTCACCGAGCTTTCCAACTCGCCTTCCTTGTTCACAACCACATAATCAAACTCCTTCAAATGCCTCAGCTCTTCCCTAGCCGACGCAACCCTCATCAAAAGAGCTTCTGTGGACTCAGTTCTCCGATCGATCAATCTTTTCACCAAAGCCTCCTCGCTCTCCGCCACCAAGAACAAAAATACGGCGCCATTTCTCAAAATCGTCCTCAGTGTTGCAGCACCCTGTATATCCACTCTCAACACAATGTCACGCCCTTTGGCGATGTACTCTCTGATCTGCTGCTTTGGTATCCCCTTATAATCACCATACACTAATGCATACTCCAAAAGCTCGTTCTTGTTTATCATTGAAATAAAATCCTCTTTACTCCAAAAGAAGTAATCTCTTCCATCAACTTCTCCGGGCCTTTGAGCCCGACTAGTCGCAGTAACTACAAAATGCAAATCTTCTCTAACTTCCCTTAATCTTTTAATTACGGCATCTTTTCCAACACCGCTAGGACCACTAATTACGATGATCAGAGGGTTGGGATTTGGAACCGTGGGCTGAGAGCTAAATGTTGCGCCTAAAGAGGCTTCGAGGGCCCGAAAAACTTCGGCCCGGTCAACAGCATCAGGGTGTGGTATGGGGACGAGTGGAGGTCCCCTAGGGTCATCCATAGTGGAATTCGTGGTGCTTTCTGAAACGAAGCTTTGTAAATTCACTGAAATTGTTCTCTGAAATCCCAGCTTTAGGTTTTCAAAATTGGAGGAAGATGCTTGATTAGATTGCCAAACGGTGAGAAGGTTCGTAACGATTCGGGAAAGGAAGAAAGGGTTGTGATTGGATTTTGACACGGAAACGCAGATACTACGGAATAGCATCGAATCAGTTGCAAGCCACGGGGAAGAAAAATTCAAGAACGATCCATTATTCAATATTTTTAGTCGAAAAGGGGTTATGTTTTATGTTATTTTTATATTTCATTTCTATTAAGTCTTTATATATACAACAGGAGTATCGGATCGAGAGTAACCACTAGTGATAGGGCAAAAATAAAGGGAAAGGACAAAGGAGCCGTAGCGAGTCCTCGTATGGCAATTGAAAAATTAAAAATTTATGGTAAAAATTTCGAACTCTCAAAATTTATCAAAGTACACATTTTATAAAAACTTTCTCTTTATTCAATTGTACTTTTCTTCACAAATGAGAGATCTATTTATAGAATTTTTTTACAAATAATCCAAAAATAAATTCATCATCACACATTAAGGAGCCGTAGCGAGTCCTCATAGGGCAATTGAAAAACTAAAAATTTATGGTAAAAAGTAAAAATCTCAAACTCTCAAAATTTATCAAACTATATACTTTATAAAATTTTTTTCTCTACTCAATTGTGATTTTCTTCACAAAGAGAGATCTATTTATAGAATTTCTTTACAAATAATCCAAAAATAAATTCATCATTACATACATCATCACACATTAATTTTCAATATTTACAACTCTTATTTTCAACATTCAAATATTCAATACACATGTTTTAAATATTAATTTTCAACACTTCCCCTTGTTGTAATGATCATAATGATTGTCTTCAATACGTGTTTTTATATTGCCTCGTTAAAAACCTTACTAGGAAAAACTCGTTGAGATAAAACCATAGTAAGGGAAAAAGAGTGCAGTCATGTAAACTCCCCCTCATGTTGACACGAACAATTCTTCACAAATTTCGTAAATTGCGCATCCCAATATTATATATGTGCTTTCTGAATATAGTCGTAGGAAGTGCCTTTGTGAAGAGATCTGATGAGTTCTCACTTGATTGAATGTGACGAACATCAATATATTTATTCTTCTCAAGCTCCTTGGTGAATGCGAAGAACTTAGGAGGAATATGTTTAATTCTGTCGTTTTTTATGTATCCTTCTTTCATTTGAGCAACACATGTAGCATTATCTTCATATAGTATCACAGGCTTCTCGTCGAATGATAATCTGCATGAGATTTGGATATATTGTGTCATTGATTTTAACCACACACATTCACAGCTTGCTTCATGTAGTGCAATAATCTCGGCATGATTTGATGAAGTTGTTACGAGTGTTTGTTTCTGTGAACGCCAAGAAATTGCATTGCCTCCACGAGTAAATACATATCCAGTTTGGGAACGTGCCTTGTGTGGATCAGATAAGTATCCAGCATCGGCATAACTAATTATAGTTGGATTAGCATCTTTTGAATATAAAAGTCTCAAGTTTGTTGTTCCTCGTAGATAACGGAATATATGTTTAATTCCGTTCCAGTGTATCTTTGTTGGATATGTGCTAAATCTTGCCAATAAATTTATGGCAAAAGATGTATCAGGCCTTGTACAATTTGTAAGATATATAAGGGCACCGATAGCGCTTAGATATGGTACTTCTGGACCAAGAATATCTTCATCATCTTCACATGAACGGAATGGATCCTTTTCTATGTTTAATTATCTAACAACTATTGGAATACTTAAAGGATTTGATTTATCCATATTAAAACTTTTAAGGATCTTTTCTGTATAATTTTTCTGATGAACAAATATTCAGCATTCTTTTTGTTCAATTTGTAAACCCAGACAATACTTAGTTTTTCCAAGATCTTTAATTTCAAATTCTTTCTTCAAGTATGACACACCTTCTTGAATTTCCTTGTTCGTTCCAATGATGTTTAAATCATCAACATATACAGCAATAATTGCGCATCAGGATGTTGTTTTCTTAATGAAAACACAAGGGTATATTGAATTATTTACATATCTCTTTTTCATTAAGTGATAACTTAGCCGATTATACCACATTCGGCCAGATTGATTTAACCCATATAATAATCTTTGTAATTTCACAGAATAACATTCTCTGGGTTTTGAACTTTGTGCTTCAAGCATCTTAAATCTTTTCAAGGATTTTCATCTATATATATATATATATATATATATATATATATATATATATATATATATATATATATATATTACTATCAAGTTATCCATATAAGTAAGCTGTAACAATATCCATAAGACGCGTTTCTAAATTTTCAGATACCGCCAAGCTAATCAAATACAGAAACGTAATTGCATCCATCACGGGAGAATATGTTTCTTCATAATCAATTCCAGGCCTTTGAGAAAAATCTTGTGCAACAAGTCGAGCTTTATATCTTACTATTTCATTTTTTTCATTTCGCTTTCGAATAAAAACCCATTTGTATCCAACAGGGTTTACACCTTCCGGTGTAAGGACTATAGGTCCAAAAATATTACGTTTATTTAGCAAATCCAATTTAACCTCGATGACATCTTTCCATTTTATCCAATCCTGCCAATTTTTACATTCACCAAAAGGTTTTGGTTCATGATCTTCATTATCATTTATGATGTCGATTGTCACATTATAAGAAAATATATCATCAATTTCTTATATATCTTTTCGGTTCCATATTTTTTCAATATTAATATAATTGATAGAGATTTCATGATTCTTGTCAGTTTGTGTTTCTGAAAGAACATTTTCATCATCATGTGTTTCTTCAGGAACATTATTCTCTATTTTATGATCATCGTGTTTCTCTATGAATTTTATTTCTCAAGGATTTTTATCCTTGGAACAGACTGGCCTTCCATGATTCAGGCGTTTTACGACATCATGAATTTTTTCAATTTGTTTCTTTGGAATTTCAATTCGAGCAGGAGCATTTACAGCATGTCTATATGATTTAGTTACCCTATTGTATCTATAAATGCACCTGGTATTTGATTTGCTATTATTTGCAAGTGCACAATTTGATGTACATCTTTTTCACATTGTTGTGTTCTTGGATCCAGATGTATCAATGATAATACATACCATATAATTTCCTTTTCAGTATATTTCTTGTCTCCCCCTAACATTGAGAAGATTTCCTCATTAATACGACAATCATCAAAACATGCTCTGAACACGACGCCTGTCTGAGGTTCAAGATATCGAATGATTGATGGACTATCATAACCGATATAAATTCCAATCTTTCTTTGATGTCTCATTTTCTTTCGTTGAGGTGGTGCAATAGGTACATACACCATGCATCCAAAAATTCTCATATGAGAAATGTCTGGTTCTTTACCAAATGCAAGCTGCAATGGGAGTATTTAAGATATGCACTTGGTCTGATGCGAATTAATGCAGCGGCATGTAAAATTACATGTCCCCATATAGAAATAGTAGATTTGTTTTCACAATCATTGGTCTAGCAATCAGTTGCAGACGTTTAATCAATTATTCATCAAATCCATTCTGTGTATGCACATGAGCAACATGATGCTCAACAGTGATTCCCATAGACACACAATAAGCATTGAAATTCTAAGAAGTAAATTCACCAACATTATCAAGTTTAATTTTCTTGATTGTATAATCGAGAAATTGATTCCTCAATTTTATTATCAGAGCACCAAATCTTGCAAATGCAATATTTCGAGTTGACAATAAACATACATGTGATAATCTGCTGAATGCATCAATCAATACCATAAAGTATCTAAATGGTCCACATGGTGGATGAATTGGTACACAAATATCAACCTAAATACGTTCAAGAAACATTGGTGATTCAGTTTGGATTTTGGCTGGTGATGGTCTTATAATAAGTTTTCTAAGAGAACATGCTTTACATTGAAACTTATTATTCTCAAAGATCTTCTGGTCTTTCAGCGGATAACCATGTGTATTTTCTATAATTCTTCGCATCATTGTTGAACCAGGATGTCCTAATCGATCATGCCAATTTGTTAATATTGAAGAATTATCAACTACCATGTTTGATTCAATGAGACTTATATGTGTATAATGCAATCTAGTAGGGAGCATTGGTAGTTTTTCAATCACATATTTCTTTCCTGATTTATATGTGGTAAGACACATATATTTCTCATTCCGTTCATTCATTGTTTAAGTATCATACCCATGGGAATATATATCATTAAAACTTAACAAATTTCTTTTCGATTGTGGTGAATACAAAGCATCATTGATAAAAAAAATTGTACCATTAGATAACAAAAATTATGCTTTACCACAACTTTTTAATCAAGTCTACAAGACCTGATCTTGTATTCACCATTGTTTTTGCTGGTTTTAGTTCCAAGAAATATCTTTTATCTCGGAGGATAATGTGCGTTGTACCACTATCAGGTATGCAAACTTCAGCTTTGTTCATAGCATTTTCCATATTTGAACTTCAAAAAATATGCAATGAAACAAAATTACTGACAATAAATTTATAAAAATAAAATACAATACAATACATATGTAAAAATATAACACACGATAAAACATTATCATACGAGTACATGGAAAAATAAAATATTTTACATATTTATTCCACCAGCAAATTGATCATTGTCCGAGAAATCAATCAAAAAATATTCAGCATCAAAATGAGTTGAATCACTCAAAGGTTCACTTTGTTCAGTGAAGTGGTCTCCTTTTCTTTCTCTTTTATTGATTCTTTATAAAGTTTACAAAGGTGCTTAGGGGCTCGACAAATACGGGACCAATGTCCTGGAGTACCATATCTAAAACAAGAACTTTCAAATCTTTTGGAGTGATTCTCATTAGCATTCATATTCTCATGATGCCTTTTCAGTGGATGGTTTGAGACGTTCTTTTGAGATGACTTATAAAAGTTAACTATCTCGATTCTTTTCAAAACCACGGCCGCGTCCACGACCACGTCCACGTCCTCGTACACGACCACGACCTCGATTTCGTCCTCGACCGAAATCTTGTCTATCACTTTGATTTTGGTTTCCAGATTTAAATTCATTTTTGCTCACGACATTTACTTCAAGAAATGCCGTTGAACCAGTGGGGTCGTGTCTGATGATTTCTCATTAAAAGCTCGTTATTTTTTTCTGCCACAAAGAGACATGCGACAAGTTCAGATATCTCGAAAATTCACGCACTCTATATTATTGTTATAGAGTTATATTCGATGCGTGAAAAGTGGAAAATGTTTTTTTAAGCATTTCCAATTCAGTAATCTCGTGCCCACAAATTTTCAATTCCGAGATTATTCTATACATCGTCGAGTTGTAATCACTGACTTTTTTAAAATATTGGAATCTCAACGTATTCCATTTATCTTGGGCAGTCGAAAGTATAACTTCCCTTATATGTTCATCCTCCCAGGATTTATAACACGTTTATTGAAAAATTTATTTTTATTATTTATGAATAACATTATATTATATATTAAATATATACGCAATACATAAATAAACAATTAATAAATAATATTACTTTTGTACCTTTTTCTTCTGTTTTGGAGCTTGGAAAAATATGGAGGACTTTTAGATCTTCGTGTTAATAACGTATATGAAAAAATAAAAATTTATGGTAAAAAGTAAAAATTTCAAACTCTCAAAATTTACCAACTACACATTTTATAAAAAATTTCTCTCTACTCAATTGTGATTTTCTTCACAAATGAGAGATCTATTTATAGAATTTTTTTACAAATAATCCAAAAATAAATTCATCATTACATACATCATCACACACTAATTTTCAATATTTACAACTCTTATTTTCAACATTCAATATACTAAACATTCAAATATTCAATACACATGTTTTAAATATTAATTTTCAAAAATTTCTTATTTGTATCTCTGATTTATATGGGATTTAATTTATACATGACCAAGCTTCGAAAACAACGGTTCAAAAAAACTACAGTTAATCGTAACTTTCCTAAATGATTCCGGTTACGGTTTGAGCCATACATTTTTTTTAAAAAAAATTATAATTTTGAATATAATTGAAACGTACGCTACTCGTTTTTCTTAAAAAATATTAGAAATTTTTTTCTTTTATTTCGGTCGAACACATCTACACACACACACATATATATACATATAAATATATATATATATATATATATATATATATATATATATATATATATATATATATATTTATTTAAAATAACATTGCACGATTTAAAAATAAAACAGCCAACTATATATGAAAATTCAAAGGAAAGACTTCAACACATAAATCGTCTATCGTTTACCAAACCTAAACTTATCAATATTGCAAATATAAAACTAACTCTAACATTCTCTCAAAACGTTGAAATAATCTGAATCGGGCTGACTCGAAAAATTGACTGACCAGATTTGAACTGGTGACACGAGGATTTTCAGTCCAAAAGTAATAAAAAAATCTTTAATTAAATTGCGGAAACTAGGGCAGGTCTTCGGGTTGTGTGCACCTTCAATCCAGTAAGATCAACCATAAAGTCCCTCAACAATATCATTATCATGCTCACCTGCATCGATCACACCTAGTGAGTCTAATGACTCAGCAAACCATAGTCTTGGTAACAAGTAATACATATACAATCACATGCAACAATGGAAATACTTTTACTTAAAATAGCTTTTCATGAACATATATAAACATAAACATTTTCCTTTTCATCATATATGTATACGTTTTCTTTTTCATTGAATTTGAATCGTAATTGTGACTTTCGTATCAGCTGAAGGTCGATGGATCCATCTACGTATAACCACAGTACTGGGCGACGGGGACATCAGCGACACTTTCACCCGTCAACTGAACATTGGCCTTATATATCATCATAATCATCGTATTAGTCACAATCACTTCACCTCCTTCAACTTTTCGTATTTTCATCTCTTATAAAAATTCAAGCATATAATAATCATTTATCTTTTAAACTGAGCATGCACCATGTCTTTTAGCATCAATGTCTCATCATATAATTTCATAAACATTTAAATTAACCATTTTAACATATATTATAGCATTCAAGGAACTGCCAGGACGTCTACTATTTTTAGGTGTAAAATGATCGTTTTACCCCTACACTTAGAATTTCTCAATTTTGACTTTTTCTTCCTTTCATTAACTCTAGACTATCCCAAATAATTATTTAAGTTTAAATTAAATGTCTTAATTTTTTATTTAGCTTAAATTCGAGGATTTTGATTTAATTCCTAATTATTAATTCGTAAAGCGTTTAATTCCCGAATTAATTCAAACTTTATTATTTAAACCCCAAATTTAAATATAGAATTTTTATTGTCTAGATTACCCTTGTGAGCCATGAGCCACCCCCGTGGAGCCCGGTTCAAGCTCCAAAATTTTAAATCAAGTTTTCGAACCTTAACATGAACCCTCGAGCCATCTTGCGATTTCTTCGAACCGCACCCGAGCCACCCGACCTAGGAACCCTAATGGACCCTCTTGACTCAACCTAACCCAATCTGCAGCCCCCTGCACGATGCAACAAGTGCTGCGCATCTTCCCTTGCACCCTAGGACTCTTTTCCCTTGACTAGGAATCCTCGCCCGAGCCACCCCCAAGCCCAAACCATCTGGACCACCCTGAGACCTAGCCTGGACCACCCTGACCAAACCTATACCCTCCAGACAGCAGCTTGATTGCAGCCGCCCTTCCTACGCGTGGGAATTGTCCATGTGATCATGGGCTCTTCCATTTCGACCAACCATGACTAGGACCCTTCCAAACCCCTAACCATGACCCTCACCGAGCCCCAGCCCAGCCCTGGCCAAGCCCTCGGTGTTTAGACCCTTAGTCGAACCCTAGTGTACCATACATGAAAATTTTCTTTCAAGGCTTGTCCCCTACGTGTGCAGCCCTCGACTAGGCATAAAAAGACCCTTAACGTGATGGAACGTCCCTCCAAGATATCCTAACATGACAGCCCTTTCATGCACTAATATCATAGGTTTGGATCATGAAGACATAAGTTCTTGACATGACAAAGCATCAAAACGAAAATAAAAGCAAGGTCAACATCTTTTTCATGCAAACACAATTCAAACACGTAATATGATGTGATAGATGAGAAAAAAAAGGTGTATGGCATGCCTTTGCGTAGTTTACGCATGACAAATAAGTTGAAATGAAAAGAACAACGGCGAACAGAGGACCCTTGCTAATTTTCTACAAAGAAAGCGTGACTTTCATCCTTCAAGGCTATGTGTGTACATGTGTGGTGGCTGCTAGGAGTCCTTGTGTGTGTGTGTGTGTGTGTGTGTGTGTGTGTGTGTGTGTGTGTGAGGGGAGAGGGGTGAGAATTGTGTGGAATGGGGGAGGGTTTGTGGCCTATTTATTTTAGTTAAGCCATATGTACAAGCCTAGGCCCATTAACATGGTTTAATAGGCTCATTAAGCCCATTAGTGAATATTTAAAATATTTTGTTTAGGAAAATACGTGAAAAAATTAGTCGAGTTCTCGAAAAATTCATATTTTAGTCAAAAATCGAACACTGGTTGAAAATACGACTCGACATGTAAAAACAACTCGAAACCCCTTATTTTTCGAAAATGTCATATAGCATAAACCTTGTATTAAATAATTTAAAAAAATATTTAAAAATATTTTCTCTGTAGAACCCGTAACTTAGACTACGTATAAGCCATGCATAATTCTAGTATTTTAAATTAAATTGACTTCATTGCATGAATATTTAAATGCTTTTCTTTGAAGTTAATTATTTTAGCCAGCAGTTTAATTTTATTCTTTCAGTTATTTCAGTGAGGCCGGACTGGAGTTGGAGTTTAGAGATAAATTTAAGATTTAGAAAACATTTCCAGGATTTATTTTTAGCTAGCAAGTAAGTTGATATAAGTTAAAAAGGAGGTTGAGGATTTATTTTACTTACTTGAGGTGAGTAGGAAATAAATTCATTTGAGTTCAATTAATTAAGGGTATAGTTCACTAAATTATTTAAAGAATAGGTAAGGCTTTAAAGGTTTAAAATTTATCATCTAGATAACATTTTTACCCTTCCTTTAATTGCTAAATTTCGGCCCCTTGGAATTGTTAAACAATTCATTTGCCAACTCACACCTTTAATCTTTTCTTTATATTTAATTAGTAGGATAATTCTTTTATTTTTGGGAGCACCATTTAATTAACTAATTAGCATTATCCTAGTCTAGGTTAACAAAAAGAATTTCGGCCACCCCATCCACAAAGACCCCAACAAATATTTGATATCAAACAATAAATTCAAATTTCAAAGATAGGAGATTTGGTCATGCCATTTCAATCCCTTTATTATTGGATCTCCCCTCACTCCCCTAACCACTTAATTCCTCTCCCTCTCCACCGAATTCAGCAGCCTTTCAGATTTAAAAAAAATCGTGAGCACCATAGCCTAGAACAAGAGTGAAAATCGAGAGCAAGAAAAGAAAAGGAAAGAAGCACTCCACCTCCTCCGCGCCGAGTCGTCGTATTCTTTCGTTTTTCTTTCAAACGAATCAAAGGCATGTCTAGATTTCTTTCAAACCTCAATCAAGTCCTATTATAATTTATTTAACATTACATGATCATCTTTTATGTGCAAAAACCGAAATGCACTAAGCATTTTCAGAAAAACAAACATGCAGATTTTTATTGCTCATGACAAGCTTCACGGGTCTTCTTGTTTTGATGTTTCAGGCGGATGGTTCGACACCAGGCTCCCAAGGCAACTTATAGACATGTAATAGGATGCATTAAGACCATGTTGGTCCATTCGTTCAGTCCCATACATGCTGGAAACTCGCATGTGACAGCAACTCCCCAAGCATGCTCCTTCTCCATTCGATTTTTATGCTTGCTGTCAAAAAGGGTGATGTTCTGCTTGTGGCTGCCCTAGGGGCTATAGCCATGGTTAGAACATCTCCTTGTTATGTCTAAGACGTGACTAATTTACCATTTTGGTGGCTTGGTCCATGGTCGCCGGTTTTTAAATCAAAAGCAAGAACAGCCCCCTTCCCTTCTCGGCCCTTCGGTTTTTGACAGCTCATGTGCTTCGAGTTTTGTGGAATGATATGGATCTTGGTTGGCCTATGGCCCTTAGCCATGGTTCATACCCTACCACTGGACGTCTAAATCGTGCCATGGTCAATGAAATGGCCACTGGAACGACACAAGACAACGAACGAAGCGGAATCCCCCAAGCGCGCAGATTTCGTTCTCGGCTAGGGGTGTGGTCGTGTTTCTGGTGTGGTTCGGATTGTGGCTGGCCTAGGGCCCTTAGCCATGGTTCAAATCATTCCTTGGGACATTGTGGAGAGGCTCTGGTTGGTGGTTCAAGCCCCAATGGCCAAAAGTCTCGCAAACGACGCGATGCAAGCGAAGTTGCTGCTGCTGGAATTTGACAGCAACTTGCTGTGACGGTTCGGAGGCTCGTTCGAGTTCTTGGTTGGCTTTTAGCCTATTGCCTTGGACTGGACAGTGCCTCATCGATTTAGGAAGGCCACGTTTTTGTCCGTTTGTGATTCGGATCATATTTGAAGTCGTACGAGAATTTAGGTGCGATGTGCCAAATTGACTTTCGAAAGAGCATTTCATGTTTTGGCCTCCATTTTACCTAAATTTCGACCCTCATCATTTTAGGAGCATAAATTCATAATTTTAAGCGTATTATAATCACGACGTTACGTGGGTTCGGTGTTGGTTCGGGGTCATGATTAAATATGAAGTCGTTAGTAGTAATTGTCGCATTTTCAAACTTAATTGCATAGTTTGGTCAAGAAAAATCTATTGCATATTTTTCATGGCATATTTAGGCCGCAGCGAGCCTGGGGACGATCCAATCCAGTTGGTAAAATAATACAGGATACTTCTTTTTGCCATTTAATTTTATTACGTGCATAAAAATAGAAAATACTTATTTGTGAGATTTATGCGATATTGCTTGTGGTCAATTCACTATCATGGGAGCATTATTTTACCCGGTAGCCAGTTACCGGTCATTTCAGTTTGGTACCACCCGGTCGCCAGTGATCAGACAGTTCAGTTCAGTTTGGTACCCCGGTCGCCAGTGATCGGACAATTCAGTTCAGTGCAGAGGCCACTTGCGTAGACCATAATCTCAACATAAAATCATTTCATAGTATTTCAGTACAGGGCTCCAAGGAGCAAACATTTTTACTACGACTTTCAGTTCAGTTATGCACGTATTTTAATTGCTCAGTTCAAGTTATTTTCAGTATGCCTCAGGACATGATATTTTTTTTATCCCATGCAAATTTTATTAGTATTTACTCGTTATCTACGATATATGCATGTTGAGTCTTTAGACTCACTAGACTTGATTGTTGTAGGTACTGATGAGTAGGGGGCCGAGGGCGGGGACCAGTGAGCCAGCTTGGGTCGGCAGTAGTGGCACCCGAGGACCTCATTTTCAGCACTTACCATTTTATGCAAACATTTTTATCTGTTGTTGAATATTTTCAAATTGTTATTTCTGCAAAAAAATATTTATTTCCGATGCCATTTTGAATATCAAACTTTGTTTATCGGTTTAGTTGTGAATGAGGCATTTTAATTATTTTTAAAAAGAAAATTTTTAATTTTCCGCAAATTTTCAAGTAAGGATTTTTGGGCCGTTATATTCTCTTTTTCTGCCCTCGGTCTCCGTTCCTCGATTGCATCTCGAATAACCTTTAAAAATATAGTTTCATGCATCTAAGTAGAAAACTACATCCTAACCATATAAACATATCTAACGTAATTAATTCAAGCTATTAAAACCATTCAGTTAGTCATTTTTCATTTTCCTTAGATTTGTATGTATTTGGATTACTTTATCTTATTTTTGGACCTTACACTAATTTAATTTTTAAGAATCCATTCAAATGTTTAAAAACATTTAAATTAATTTAATAAAAAAACATCAATTTTGTTGCGAACTTGCAATATATTTCAAATTTTGAAATCAAAATGACCGATAACACAATTTCAAATTTCGAAATTGAGTTGCAATAATTTTAGCTTTTATTATAGAAATATATTTTACTAGTTTTAAAATATATATCACAAAAAGTCATACATTACTATCTAAATATTTATATTTGAATGATTTTTCAACTCATAAAAAGTCACACACTACTACAAGTACTATTTTTAGTGTTTTGCAATCCTGATTCATTTTCTTTACACCATATATTAATTATATTCTCTATAACTTTTGTACAAATATTTTCTAACTCGACTTACTATTTTCAAAATATTATATATTTTTATAGAAAAAGAATTCTTTCGTTTCAAAATATCAATAATATTCATTTCTTAAAGTGTCTCTGAAACGTCTGTCTTTTTTTATTGCTTTAAAAGTACTAGAAATTTTTTTTCCCACTCAATTTTCGGCCATGACATATAACACATGAATATTTTACCTCTTTAAAATAAAATACCAACCAACTAGCATTTTAAAAATCAAATGCAATAGTCATAAAATGAAATCGTCAACTGTTTTGCCCAACCTAAAAAGCAATAAGTTTGAAAAGTATAGCACATACTAAACCTCTCAAAAATTTCTCAAAAAGCATATATAAATAGACTTAAAATCTTTAACGTAAATCATAAATCATAAATCATAAATGCGGAAAAAGTAGAAGCGCTGGTCCTTGAGTTATGTGCGCCTTCAGTCCAGTAAAATAATCCGTCAAGTCCTCTCTCAACCTCACCTGCATCCATCACATCTACTGAGTCTAAAGACTCAACACACCATAATCTTTATAGCAAATAATACATATAAAACCACATGCAACAGTAAAAATATTTTTACGTAAAAATAACGTTTTCATGAAATGCAAACATAAACTTTTAACTTTTTCCTTTTCCTCAACATGACATAATATAAAACATTTTTCATTATCATAAACATTTTTCCTTTTCCTTTTCCTTTTGTTGATTTCAGATCGTTAATTGCGACTTTCCTCATCATGATAAACCTCAAAAGTCGATGGATCCATCTACATGTAACCACAGTACTGGGCGGCGGGGACATCAGCGAAACTCTCACCGGTCAACTGAGCATTGGCCTATCCTCTTTCAAATAGAAATACGATCGTCGTTGCTCTCTCTGGGCCTTCTCATATAAATGGGCTCTCTATGGGGCCTTCTCCCCTCACGATATTCTCATTCTTACCTCAAACCTCATATCTTCATATCCTCAATGGTAACAATAGAAGTACGATCGTCGGGCTCCCACTGGGACCATAACCCTTACGATATCTTCCAATGTAACCACGTAATAGTCACAATTATTTTCCTTCCTTCAACGTTTCTTATTCTCATCACTTTATAAATGTAGAACCCGTTAAATTAGACTACGTATAAGCCATGCATAATTTCTAGTATTTAAATTAAAAATGATGCATAATTTCTAGTATTTAAATTAAAAATGATTTCTTTATTTTTTAGGGCATTTTAAAGTTATTTAGTCTTGATTATTTATTTTAAATCGCATGAGTATAGTTTTATCTTTTCAATTAAATAAGCGAGGCCGGACTGGAGTTGGAGTATTAAGATAAAAATTTAATAATAAGAAATTATTCCTAAATTTCATTTAAGATAAAGAATAAGTATTTTAATGAAAAAGAAAGTTTAAGGAATCATTTAATTAATTAGAGTTAAGTAGTAAATAATTCTTTTACGTCCAAGAATTTAATTAAAAGCCTAAATTAAAATATGTGACCAATTGAGATAAGTTAATCTAGGCTTATTTTAATTAAAAAATTTAAACTTAACATGTTAGTAATTTAATTTAAGAATTTGCCATGCATGCAAGATAATTAATATCCTAAATTAATTTATTAATTCACTAAAATACTTATTGGGTAGATAAAACTTTAAAGATTTAAAATACATTATTTAAGCAATATTTTCCCTCCTTTATCTTGCTAATTTTCGGCAACTACATTAGAAGATTTAATTTTATTTGTCAACTCACCATTTTTGGATATCATTCCTTAATCCTTTTCTTTGTATGATTAATACCTTCTTTTAACCACCAAAAAAAATATTTAATGAGCAATATTCTCTCCCCCATTATCTTAGAAAAATCGGCCACCTCCTAGAAGATTTAAAAATATTTGGCAACTCTCCATCTTTAATTCATTTCCTTATCTTTTTTTACGAGATAATTCAATCACATTAAATCTTCAATAATTAATAATTAAGCAATATTTCTACCACATTTTTGAAAGATAAAATCGGCCACCACACTTGGAAGATTTGATTAATTTTAGTAATTCTCTACTGATATCTTTCCTTAATCCTTTCATGGCATGATTAATTCCCTCATTTTAAATCCTCAATAATTAACAATTAAGCAATTTTCTCCCTTATTTTGATAAACAAGAATCGGCCATCTCCCACTAAATCAACCCCCCAAATCCCTTGACATCATATCATTTCCTTATCTCACAAACTCAAAAGATAGCAAGATTCATTTCTCCCAATTATCTTGCAATCTTCCCATTTATTTTCCTAGCCTTCTCCCCCACTCCATATTCTCGAAATTTCAGCCCCCTTCAGCAAGAAAAAAAACGTGAGAAAGCTAGGAAAAACAAGAGAGAAAAACAAGAAGCAAAGCACTCCGTCTCCTCCGCGCCGCGTCGTATATTTTGTTTTCTTCAAAACAAAAATCCAAGGCATGTATATATTATTTCTTTGCTCTTCAATCAAGTCATAATATGATTTTTAAACATCACATGTCCATGATTTTCATGAGAAAACCGAAATATTTCAGCAACTACACAAGAGAATTCTGCACAGATTTTTCTGTTTCCCTTCATGCTTCACGCTGGTATTTGTTTTGATGGTTTCAGGGTGTGGCTCGGTTTGAAGCGTCCAAGGCTGCATCTAGGCTTGTAATAGGATGTGTTAGAGAGGTGTCAGTCCGTTGGTTGCGGTCCATGCACCCCCACGAAATGAGTTTTGACACAAACTCCCCTCATGTCATTTTTGTGTCTCGATGTGCATGGTTTATGCACTAGGGAGAAGGTTCTGATCTTGGATGTCCTAGGGGCTGTAGCCTTGGTTAGAATCCCTCCTTGAGATGTCTAAGATATTACCAAGTCGGCTTTTCGGGGCTTGGTCCATGGTTCCATCGGTTTTCAAAACAAAACAAGACAGCCCCTTCGGTTTTCAAGTTTCTGGTTTGTGTGTGAGTTTGGTTTCGACTTCTAGGGTGTTGTGTGGATCTTGGTTGGCTTCTAGCCCTTAGTCATGGTTCACACAATACCTCATGATTTCTAGATCATTCCATGGTCAATCAAATGGCCACTGGAATGGTTCATGACAGCAAAACAATCGCAGCACCCCACGCGTGCAGTATGCGTTCTCGGGTGAAGCATGGTGATGGTTTGGGTGGTTGCTTGGATTTTGGCTGGCCTAGGGCCCTTAGCCATGGTTCATGCCATACCTTCAGGTGTTGGTAAGAGACTCTGGTCTGTGGTTCAAGTCCCAATGGCCGATAGTCTCAAAAATGATTCAAGGAAGCGCAACAGCTGCTGCTGTAATTTTCTGGACAGCAACTTTGTCTTCGGTACAGAGGTGTGTTTCGAGTTCTTGGTTGGCTTTTAGCCTATGGCCTTAGACTGGACAGTACCTCATTGAGTTAGAAAGGTCATGTTTTTGGCGGTTCGTGATTTGGTTAAGTTTAGAGGTCGTACGAGAATTTACGGTGCAATGTGTCAAAGTGACTCTCGAAAGAGCATTTCATGATTTTGGCCTCCATGCACAATTTTCGTGTGTCACAGCCCTATGGTCATGTTTTCCAGTATTTTAGGAGTATTTTAATCATGGCTAAACGATGGTTCGATGTTGGTTCGGGTTGGTACGAAGCCATGATTGAATACTAAGTTTTTTGGGCGTAATTGTCTCGTTTTTGGGTCCAATTACGAAGTTATTGTCAAGTTAAGCTATTTGCATGTTCTCATGTTAGGATTAGGATGCAGCGAGCCTGGGAACGATCCAACCCATTCGGTAAAATAAAACATGATAACAATTATATTATGTGCATAAAAATATAAAAGTTTATTTTTGAGATATATGCGATATGTCTTGTGGCCACCTCACGCACATGGGATTCAGTTCATGAGATTGCAGCTTTCATGGGATTATTACTTCATCCGGTGGTCACTGACCGGTTCATGTTCATGTATGGGTACGGATATCCAGTCCAAGAGCTGTGATGATCTCTACCGCCCAGTATACTGTGGTTTAGTCTGATCAGACGATTCAGTTCATGTTATGGGCCACTTGCATAGAACATATTCTCAACAGAAAATTATGAAATGCTATTTCATGACAGGGCTCTATCGAGCAAACATTCCACTTACGATTTTCAGTTCAGTTATGCACGTATTTATAATTATTCATGACACGATTTTCATGGTACGACATTTTCACGATACACTTTACGATATGATATCTTTACATGGCACGAAATTTTATGATATATTTTACTTGTTATTCATGATATGCATGCTGAGTCTTTAGACTCACTAGACTTGATTGTTGTAGGTACTGATAAGGTCAGGGCCGAGGGCGGGGACCAGTGAGCTAGCTTGAGTCGACAGTAGTAGGAACCCGAGGACCTCATTTTCAGCATTTATCATTTTTATTCTCAGTTTTATTTTGTTGAATTATTTTAAGTCGTCATTTTGAAAACATTATTTACTTCCGCTGTCATTTTAAACATTGAATCTTTTTATCAGTATATTTTATGAATGAGGCATTTTATTTATTAAATGAGAAAAAATTTAATTTTTCCGCAAATTTTCAAATACGAATTTCAGGCTTCTACAATAAAAATCATACATAACATAACATTTTTTTTTGAAACCAAACATGCAACGTGTCTTTTAAATGTCTTATTTAAATCATAAAAATCCCTTAGACATTTTAAAAAATCATATTTTAATCATGAATATTTCATAAACAGTTAAAAATAATCATAATATCATAAAAATAGCATTTAGGGCACTGTCATGACGTTTACTAATTTCTAGGTGTAAAAAGACCGTTTTACCCCTGGACTTGACATTTTACGATGACTTTTTACTCGATTTCTTGACTCTAACATGTCCCAAATAATTATTTAAGCTTACATAAAATTTTCCATAATTTTATTTAGCATAAATCTTAGACTTTTTCATTTATCTTTAAATAATTGTTTTGACGATGTTTTAATCCCGAAAAATCCCAAACTTTAATATAAAATTCCTAAATTCAAAATTTAGTCTTTTTATATTATTTTAGCCCTTATGAACCATGACTCGACCACCCTGAGCCTTTTTTCAATTTTTTTCTTAGTTAAACACCCTATTTTGACACCTAAACTTCGACCCCGAGCCAACTTTCGATTTTCACGAGTTACCCCCGTACCATGTTGATCCAAAACGTGACCAACATCCTAAAGTACCCTACTTGACCCTAATTTCACTAAGAAACCCAAGCCCAGCCCAAAAACGAGCAGCCCCAAGTGATCCCTATTCTCGCCGAGAGTCCCCAACAGCGAGGAGTCTAGTTTCATGAGTCTAGGACCTAACCGACGAGCCCAGCCCCTGAACCAACACATTGTGCACTTCCATAAGACCCTTAGGACTCGCCCTAGCCCAACCCCTGAGCCTTGGACCTAGCCCTTCCCTTCCAGCAAGCTGCGCGCACTCCATGCGCAAAATTGTGCTTGCTCTCGGGTAGGAGTCCTTGTGTATTAGGACTCCTCCCAGCCCTCAAACCCGGGTCCTAGCTTGGCTAGGACTCTACTCTAGACTCAACCAAGCCCCTAGCCAGCCCTGAACCCAAGCCAAGGCCAGCCCTCCCCCTTGGTCAAGAAACCCGGTCCCCTAATCCACAAGACATCATGAATCGTTCTTGCTTGTTCCATTTCGAGTTGCAGTGTTTGAGTGGTCCTAGGACACCTTAAATTAGTTCCTAAGTTTCACTTGTTCATCACCTATGATCATGGCAGCCCTTTATCATAAAAACAGTCATGAATTGGCATCAAAATTCAAGTTTTCTCATGTGTGCATGCTATATCCGAAAATTCTGAAAAATATCAATCATGTTCCTTGTGTATATACAATAATTCAAACAATAAAATGATATAATGGATGAGAAAGGGAGATGTATGGCGTGCCTTTACGTTATATACGCACGAAAAAACCGTTGACGTCGAAGAACGGATCGAAACCTTGGCTAACCTTCCCTTGAACTCCTTCGAAAACCCTTCTAAGTGTCATGTGTGTTGTGTGTCTTTGGGGAGAGTTTTCTGAATTGAAAAGTGGGAGGCGTGAGTTGTGATGCATGGTTTAGGGTTTAGAACAAATTAAATACTAATTAACTTACTAACTAGGCTTAGATCTATTAAGCCAATTAAATTAAGTCCATTAGTCTCAATTAGGATTTAATTAAATCATATAAAATGGTTTGATAAAAATAGGTTGGTGAATCTAATAGCGGGGTTACTTAAAAGTTCGTATTTTAGTTGAAAAACCAACACCGATAAAATTTACGTCCCTTTGTATAAAATCACCTCAAAACCCTTTATTTTCAAAAATAATAAAAAGCATCACCCTTATTTTAAATAATTAAAAACAATTAACCAATTAAAACATTTTACGTTTTTCATCCTCGGTCTCCGTTCCTCGATCGCAACTTGAATATCCTTTAAAAATACAATTTAATGCAACCATATAGAAAATATAATTTTAAACATGCAAATATGCACAACATAATTAATTCATGCAATTAAAATATTTAATTAAATTGCAAGAGAATTTAATAATTACATGCATGTGGTTCGCGTGGACCTTTTGAATTTTCGGGACGTTACAGTCTCCTTTCGGTCATTCATCGAAAGAAGACACTTTAAGAAATTTGATGAATTGAGATATCTAGAAACAATATTTTTGATTATTTCTTGATTCGAATTCTAAGCGGAGTCAAAGAAAGATCGCGTAAAGAATAATTTTTAATAGGAATTAGCACCTCATAGTACATTGTCAATATTTCTATTAAAACATTTAATTTGTATCTAGGATCTAAAACAAAAACGACTAAGAAAACTTCAGGAATATAATAAAAATATTTTTTTTAATTAACTTTCTTTGCTTCAACCGAAGAACTCAAATATTCATTAGTAATATGTTCATTTAAAGTTAGTGTTATATTACAAAAATTTACTAAAACTATATGAGAGTTAGGATAATAAACTCCAATAATTTTTCAATTGCATTACTAAATATCTCTAAAATTTCCCAAATTGTTTTACAAACATCCATTTATGCAAGAATAAATAAAAACTAGAATTTTCATCATGTCATGCAAAAATGAACGTAACAAGTCTCTTTTTTCAAATGAATCGTGTTCCAAATAGTTGGTATGTCTCGTGGGAACTTCCTCGGTCGCATATCATTAACTTTACAAAATCTGTCAAATTGCTTCATTACGTTTGGATGAGTCCATAAATAAGACAGAGCTTATTTAATTGGCGAAATGTGAGCATCTAATGATGTTGGGTGTAATAATTGTCCATGTTAGAAGAGCAATCGAATCGTGATGTTTGTGATGTTGTGTAATTTAAAAAATTTGAGTTGTACCATTACCACCAGTTATAGCTTTTGGTAAAGCGGTAAATGTTCGGTCCAACAATTGTTACCAGAGCCAAGGTAAATGTTCGATTCTCATTGATTGCAATGAGTGTAATTATTGAGACGGAGATTGTTGGATGCAATAATTGTCTCTGCTAGAAGAGCGATTGAACTGTGGTGCTTGAGTTGTTGTGCGGTTTAAAAGATTTGAGTTGTACCATTACCACCATTTGTAGTTTTTAGTAAAGCGACAAGCGCTTGATCCTACAAATGATCTTAATCCATTTTACGCAAATAAATTCTAAACATGACAAATGTATTGAATATGAAAAAATAAACTACCAATTGATGGTTCACGTATTTATTTATTTATTTTTTTTAGTTCCTCTATACTCAAAATGTTATAGCTAGCATTATCAAATTATAAAGAAAATCTTTGAAGTTAAATCATACTCTTCCAAATTTAAACATATCATTTGAGAAATGTTTTCGTCG
The DNA here is from genome assembly GCF_022965805.1 of Primulina eburnea. Lineage (NCBI taxonomy): Eukaryota > Viridiplantae > Streptophyta > Magnoliopsida > Lamiales > Gesneriaceae > Primulina > Primulina eburnea. The sequence goes on along the minus strand of NC_133106.1, from coordinate 22,678,078 downwards.
GTGTGCACTTTATCGAACACTCTATATGCAGTTAATCTGTTTTGAATTCACCATGAACTATCGATCCAATCAGAAGTAACTCACATATACAAACGAGTTTGTCAATAGTCACTCCAAATATCGGAACATATAGAAATTTTATTATTTAAAATATTAAATTCTTTAATTATATATTTCTTTTTTAAATTAACTAATCTCTCAAGTATTCGTGAAATTGTGATTCATGGAACATGATTAGCAACATGTTATAGAAACTCGTGATATAAATATTCAAAACAA